>NC_066517.1:25659956-25704940 GCF_024679095.1 Eriocheir sinensis | reverse complement strand
ACCTGGCCTGGCACAACCTGGCCTGGCCTAGCACAGCCTGGCCTGGCCTGGCCTGGCCTGGCTGGCCTGGGCTGGCACAGCCTGGCCTGGCCTGGCCTGGCCTGGCCTGGCCTGGCCTGGCCTGGCCTGGCCTGGCCTGGCACAAGCCTGGCCTGGCCTGGCCTGGCCTGGCCTGGCCTGGCCTGGCCTGGCCTGGCCTGGCCTGGCCTGGCCTACAACTGGCCTGGCTTTCCAGCCTGGCACAGCTGGCCTGGCCTGGCCTGGCCTGGCCTGGCCTGGCCTGGCCTGGCCTGGCCTGGCCTGGCCTGGCCTAGCCTAGCCTGGCCTGGCCTAGCCTGGCCTGGCCTAGCTGGCCTGGCCTGCCTGGCCTGAGCAAGCCTGGCCACAGCCTGGCCTAGCCTACAACCTGGCCTGGCCTAGCCTGCCTGAAGCCTGGCCTGGCCTAGCCTGGCTAGCCTGGCCTGGCCTAGCCTGGCCTGAGCCTGGCCTGGCCTGGCCTGACCTGTGCCTGAGCTGGCCTGGCCTGGCCTGGCCTGGCCTAGCCACAGCCTGGCCTGGCCTGGCCTGGCCTGGCCTGGCCTGGCTAGCCTGGCCTGGCCTGGCCTGGCAGCACAAGCACCAGCCTGGCCTGGCCACCAGCCTGGCTGTAGCCTGCTTCTTTGGCCTGCTTCTTCAGCCTGGCCTGGCCTGGCTGCCTGCTGGCCTAGCCTGGCCTAGCCCTAGCCTGGCCTGGCCTGGCCTAGCCTAGCCCTGGCCTAGCCTAGCCTGACCTAGCCTAGCCTGGCCTAGCCACAACCTAGCCTGTACAACCTAGCCTAGCCTAGCCCTAACCTAGCCTTTGCTGCAACCTAACCTGGCCCTAGCCTGAAACACAACTGGCCTGGCCTAGCCTGGCCTGGCCTGGCCTGGCCTGGCCTGGCCTGTGCTTCAGCCTGCCTGGCCTAGCCCCAGCACAGCCTGGCCTGGCCTGGCCTGGCCTGGCCTGGCCTAGCCTGGCCTGACTGCCTGGCCTGGCCTAGCCTGGCCTGGCCTAGCTAGCCTGGCCCTTTGTTTCTTACAACTGTAGCCTGGCCTAGCTAGCTAGCCTAGCCTAGCTAGCCTAGCCTAGCTGGCTGGCTAACCTGGCCTGGCCCTGGCCCTGGCCCCTGGTAGCCTGGCCTGGCTGGCCTGGCCTGGCCTGGCCCTGGCACAACTGCTTCAAGCCTGGCTGGCCCTGGCCTGGCCTGTACAACCTGGCCTGGCTTCAACCTGGCCCTGGCCTGCTTCTTCTTTCAACCTGGCCTGGCCTGGCACAGCTGGCTGGCCTGGCCTAACCTGGCCTGGCCTGGCCTGGCCTGGCCTGGCCTGGCCTGGCCTGGCCTGGCCTGGCCTGGCCCTTCAACCTGGCCTGGCCTGACCTGGCACAGCCTGGCCTGGCCTGGCCTGGCTTCTGGCCTGGCCTGGCCTGGCCTGGCCCTGGCTAGCTGGCCTGGCCTGGCTGGCCCTGGCCTGGCCTGGCCTTAGCCCTAGCTGGCCTGGCCTGGCTGGCTGGCCTGGCTGGCCTGGCTGGCCTGGCCTGGCCTGGCCAGCCTGGCTGGCCCTGGCCTGGCCTGGCCTGGCCTGGCACAACCTGGCCCCACAGCCTGGCCTGGCCTGGCCTGGCCTGGCCTGGCCTGGCCTGGCCTGGCAGCACTGGCACAACCTGGCCACAACCTGGCCTGGCCTGGCTGGCTTCAACCCTGGCCTGGCCTGAGCCTGCACCAGCCTGGCCTGGCCTGGCTGGCAGCCTGGCTTCAGCTGGCCTGGCCTGGCAACCTGGCCTGGCCTGGCCTGGCTTCAACTGGCCTGGCCTGGCCTGGCCTGGCCTGGCCTGGCGGCCTGGCCTGGCCTGGCCTGGCCTGGCCACAGCCTGGCCTGGCCTGGCCTGTGGCGCAACCTGGCTGGCTGGCCTGGCCTGGCCTGGTACAACCTGGCCTGGCACAGCCTGGCCTGGCCTGGCCTGGCCTGGCCCTGGCTGGCCTGGCCTGGCCTGGCCTGGCACAGCCCTGGCCTGCTTCTTCTGGCCTGGCCTGGCCTGGCAAGCCTGGCCTGGCCTGGCCTGGCCTGCAGCCTGGCCTGGCCTGGCCTGGCCTGGCCTGGCCTGTACAAACACTGGCCTGGCCTGGCCTGGCCTGGCCTGGCCTGGCCTGGCCTGGCCTGGCCTGGCCTGGCCTGGCCTGGCCTGGCCTGGCCTGGCCTGGCTAGCCTGGCCTGGCCTGGCCTGGCTGGCCTGGCTGGCCTGGCCTGGCTGGCCTTGGCCTGGCCTGCACAAGCCTGGCCTGGCACTGTAGCACAGCCTGGCCTGGCCTGGCCTGGCCCTGAAACACAGCCTGGCCTGGCCTAGCTTCCTGGCCTGGCCTGGCCTGGCCTGGCCTGGCCCTGGCCTCAGCCTGGCCTGGCCTGGCCTGGCCTGGCCTGGCCTGGCCCCAGCCTGGCCTGGCTGGCTGGCCTGGCCTGGCCTGGCCTGGCCTGGCCTGGCCTGGCCTGGCCTGGCCTGGCCTGGCCCAGCCTGGCCTGGCCTGGCCTGGCCTGGCCTGGCCTGGCCTGGCCTGGCTGGCCTGGCCTGGCCTGGCCTGGCCTGGCCTGGCCTGGCCTGGCTGGCCTGGCAGCCTGGCCTGGCCTGGCCTGGCCTGGCCTGGCCTGGCCTGGCCTGGCCTGGCCTGGCACGGCCTGGCCTGGCCTGGCCTGGCCTGGCCTGGCTGGCCTGGCCTGGCCTGGCCTGGCCTGGCCTGGCCTGGCCTGGCCTGGCCTGGCCTGGCCTGGCTGGCTGGCCTGGCCTGGCCTGGCCTGGCCTGGCCTGGCCTGGCCTGGCCTGGCCTGGCCTGGCCTGGCCTGGCCTGGCCTGGCCTGGCCTGGCCTGGCCTGGCACCAGCCTGGCCTGGCCTGGCCTGGCCTGGCCTGGCCTGGCCTGGCCTGGCCTGGCCTGGCCTGCCTGGCTTCAACTGGCCTGGCCTGGCCTGGCCTGGCCTGGCCTGGCCTGGCCTGGCTTCAAACCTGGCCTGGCCTGGCCTGGCCTGGCTGGCCTGGCCTGGCCTGGCCTGGCTGGCTGGCCACCAGCCTGGCCTGGCCTGGCCTGGCCTGGCCTGGCCTGGCCACCAGCCTGGCCTGGCTGGCCTGGCCTAGCCTGGCCTGGCCTGGCCTGGCCTGGCCTGGCCTGGCCTGGCCTGGCCTGGCCTGGCCTGGCCTAGCCTGGCCTGGCCTGTACAACCTATTTACAGGCCTGGCCTGGCCTGGCCTAGCCTGGCCTGGCCTGGCCTGGCCTGGCCTGGCCTGGCCTGGCCTGGCTGGCCTGGCCAACCCCACAAACCTGGCCTGGCCTGGCCTGGCCTAACCCCTGCTGGCTTTAAACTGGCCTAGCCTAGCCTGGCCTGGCCTGCTTCTTCAACCTGGCCTGGCCTGCTTCATACAGCCTGGCCTGGCCTGGCCTGGCCTGGCCTGGCCTGGCCCTGAGCCTGGCCTGGCCTGGCTGACACAGCCTGGCCTGGCCTGGCCTGGCCTGGCCTGGCCTGGCCACAACACAGCCTGGCCTGCCTGGCCTGGCCTGGCCTGGCCTGGCCTGGCCTGGCCTGGCCTGGCCTGGCCTGGCCTGGCCTGGCCTGACTGTTACAGCCTGGCCTAGCCTGGCCTTCTTCAACCCCAGCCTGGCCTGGCCTGGCTCAGCACAGCCTGGCCTGTGCCCTGGCCTGGCCTGGCCTGGCCTAGCCTGGCCTGGCCTGGCCTGGCTGGCTGGCCTGGCCTGGCCTGGCCTGGCCTGGCCTGGCCTAGCCTAGCCTGGCCTGGCCTGGCCTGGCCTGGCTTCTGGCCTGGCTGGCCTGGCCTGGCCTGGCCTGGCCTGGCCTAGCCTGGCCCTAGCTGGCCTGGCCTGGCCTAGCCTGGCCTGGCCTGGCCTGGCCTGGCCTGGCCTGGCCTGGCCTAGCCTGGCCTGGCCTGGCCTGGCCTGGCCTGGCCTGGCCTGGCCTGGCCTGGCCTGGCCTGGCCTGGCCTGGCCTGGCACAGCCTGGCCTGGCCTGGCCTGGCCTAGCCTGGCCTGGCCTGGCCTGGCCTGGCCTGGCCACAACCTGGCCTGGCCTGGCCCTGGCCTGGCCTGGCCTAGCCTGGCCTAGCCTCAACCTGGCCTGGCCTGGCCTGGCCTAGCCTGGCCTGGCCTAGCCTGGCCTGGCCTGGCTGGCCTAACTGGCCTGGCCTGGCCTGGCCTGGCACAGCCTGGCCTGGCCTGGCCTGGCCTGGCCTGGCTAGCCTGGCCTGGCTGGCCTGGCAGCCTGGCTGGCCTGGCCTGGCCTGGCCTGGCCTGGCCTGGCCTGGCCTGGCCTGGCCTGGCCTGGCCTAGCCCTGGCCTGGCCTGGCCTGGCCTGGCCTGGCCTGGCCTGGCTGGCCTGGCCTGGCCTGGCCTGGCCTGGCCTGGCCTGGCCTGGCCTGGCCTGGCCTGGCCTGGCCTGGCCTGGCCTGGCCTGGCCTGGCCTGGCCTGGCCTGGCCTGGCCTGGCCTGGCCTGGCCTGGCCTGGCTGGCCTGGCCTGGCCTGGCCTGGCCTGGCCTGCTTCAGCCTGGCTAGCCTGGCCTGGCCTGGCCTGGCCTGGCCTGGCCTGGCCTGGCCTGGCCTGGCCTGGCCTGGCCTGGCCTGGCCTGGCCTGGCCTGGCCTGGCCTGGCTGGCCTGGCTGGCCTGGCCTGGCCTGGCCTGGCCTGGCCTGGCTGGCCTGGCCTGGCCTGGCCTGGCCTGGCCTGGCCTGGCCTGGCCTGGCCTGGCCTGGCCTGGCCTGGCCTGGCCTGGCCTGGCTGGCCTGGCCTGGCCTGGCTGGCCTGGCCTGGCCTGGCCTGGCCTGGCCTGGCAGCTGGCCTGGCCTGGCCTGGCCTGGCCTGGCCTGGCCTGGCCTGGCCTGGCCTGGCCCTGGCCTGGCCTGGCCTGGCCTGGCCTGGCCTGGCCCTGGCCTGGCCTGGCCTGGCCTGGCAGCCTGGCCTGGCCTGGCCTGGCCTGGCCTGGCCTGGCCTGGCCTGGCCTGGCCTGGCCTGGCCTGGCCTGGCACAGCCTGGCCTGGCCTGGCCTGGCCTGGCCTGGCCTGGCCTGGCCTGGCCTGGCACAGCTGGCCTGGCCGGCTGGCCTGGCCTGGCCACAGCCTGGCCTGGCCTGGCCTGGCCTGGCCTGGCCTGGCCTGGCCTGGCCTGGCTGGCCTGGCCTGGCCTGGCCTGGCCTAGCCTGGCCTGGCCTGGCCTGGCCTGGCCTGGCCTGGCCTGGCCTGGCCTGGCCTGGCCTGGCCTGGCCTGGCCTGGCCTGGCCTGGCCTGGCCTGGCCTGGCCTGGCCTGGCCTGGCCTGGCCTGGCCTGGCCTGGCCTGGCCTGGCCTGGCCTGGCCTGGCCTGGCTGGCCTGGCCTGGCCTGGCCTGGCCTGGCCTGGCCTGGCCTGGCCTGGCCTGGCCTGGCCTGGCCTGGCCTGGCCTGGCCTGGCCTGGCCTGGCCTGGCCTGGCCTGGCCTGGCCTGGCCTGGCCTGGCCTGGCCTGGCCTGGCCTGGCCTGGCCTGGCCTGGCCTGGCCTGGCCTGGCCTGGCCTGGCCTGGCCTGGCCTGGCCTGGCCTGGCCTGGCCTGGCCTGGCCACAGCCTGGCCTGGCCTGGCCTGGCTTCAGCCTGGCCTGGCCTGGCCTGGCGGCCTGGCCTGGCCTGGCCTGGCCTGGCCTGGCCTGGCCAGCCTGGCCTGGCCTGGCCTGGCCTGGCCTGGCCCTGCTAGCCTGGCCTGGCCTGCCTGGCCTGGCCTGGCCTGGCCTGGCCTGGCCTGGCCTGGCCTGGCCTGGCCTGGCCTGGCCTGGCCTGGCCTGGCCTGGCCTGGCCTGGCCTAGCCTGGCCTGGCCTGGCCTGGCCTGGCCTGGCCTGGCCTGGCCTGGCCTCAGCCTGGCCTGGCCTGGCCTGGCCTGGCCTGGCCTGGCCTGGCCTGGCCTGGCCTGGCCTGGCCTGGCTGGCCTGGCTGGCCTGGCCTGGCCTGGCCTGGCCTGGCCTGGCCTGGCCTGGCCTGGCCTGGCCTGGCCTGGCCTGGCCTGGCCTGGCCTGGCCTGGCCTGGCCTGGCCTGGCCTGGCCTGGCCTGGCCTGGCCTGGCCTGGCCTGGCCTGGCCTGGCCTGGCCTGGCCTGGCCTGGCCTGGCCTGGCCTGGCCTGGCCTGGCCTGGCCTGGCCTGGCCTGGCCTGGCCTGGCCTGGCCTGGCCTGGCCTGGCCTGGCCTGGCCTGGCCTGGCCTGGCCTGGCCTGGCCTGGCCTGGCCTGGCCTGGCCTGGCCTGGCCTCTGGCCTGGCCTAGCCTGGCCTGGCCTGGCCTGGCACAACTGGCCTGGCCTAGCCTGGCCTGGCCTGGCACAAGCCTGGCCTGGCCTGGCCTGGCCTGGCCTGGCCTGGCCTGGCCTGGCCTGGCCTGGCCTGGCCTGGCCTGGCCTGGCCTGGCAACCTGGCCTGGCCTGGCCTGGCCTGGCCTGTACAAGCCTGGCCTGGCCTGGCCTGGCCTGGCCTGGCACAGCCTGGCCTGGCCTGGCCTGGCCTGGCCTGGCCTGGCCTGGCCTGGCCTGGCCTAGCCTGGCCTGGCCTGGCCTGGCCTGGCCTGGCCTGGCCTGGCCTGGCCTGGCCTGGCCTGGCCTGGCCTGGCCTGCAGCCTGGCCTGGCCTGGCCTGGCCTGGCCTGGCCTGGCTGGCTGGCCTGGCCTGGCCTGGCCTGGCCTGGCCTGGCCTGGCCTGGCCTGGCCTGGCCTGGCTGGCCTGGCCTGGCCTGGCCTGGCCTGGCCTGGCCTGGCCTGGCCTGGCCTGGCCTGGCCTGGCCTGGCCTGGCTTCAGCACAGCCTGGCCTGGCCTGGCCTGGCCTGGCCTGGCCTGGCCTGGCCTGGCCTGGCACAACCTGGCCTGGCCTGGCCTGGCCTGGCCTGGCCTGGCCTGGCCTGGCCTGGCCTAGCCTAGCCTGGCCTGGCCTGGCCTGGCACAGCCTGGCCTGGCCTGGCCTGGCCTGGCCTGGCCTGGCCTGGCCTGGCCTGGCCTGGCCTGGCCTGGCCTGGCCTGGCCTGGCCTGGCCTGGCCTGGCCTGGCCTGGCCTGGCCTGGCCTGGCCTGGCCTGGCCTGGCCTGGCCTGGCCTGGCCTGGCCTGGCCTGGCCTGGCCTGGCAGCTGGCCTGGCCTGGCCTGGCCTGGCCTGGCCTGGCCTGGCCTGGCCTGGCAGCCTGGCCTGGCCTGGCCTGGCCTGGCCTGGCCTGGCCTGGCCTGGCCTGGCCTGGCCTGGCCTGGCCTGGCCTGGCCTGGCCTGGCCTGGCCTGGCCTGGCCTGGCCTGGCCTGGCCTGGCCTGGCCTGGCCTGGCCTGGCCTGGCCTGGCCTGGCAACTGGCCTGGCCTGGCCTGGCCTGGCCTGGCCTGGCCTGGCCTGGCCTGGCACAACACCTGGCCTGGCCTGGCCTGGCACACCTGGCCTGGCCTGGCCTGGCCTGGCCTGGCCTGGCCTGGCCTGGCCTGGCCTGGCCTGGCCTGGCCTGGCCTGGCCTGGCCTGGCCTGGCCTGGCCTGGCCTGGCCTGGCCTGGCCTGGCCTGGCTGGCCTGGCCTGGCCTGGCCTGGCCTGGCCTGGCCTGGCCTGGCCTGGCCTGGCCTGGCCTGGCCTGGCCTGGCCTGGCCTGGCCTGGCCTGGCCTGGCCTGGCCTGGCCTGGCCTGGCCTGGCCTGGCCTGGCCTGGCCTGGCCTGGCCTGGCCTGGCCTGGCCTGGCCTGGCCTGGCCTGGCCTGGCCTGGCCTGGCCTGGCCTGGCCTGGCCTGGCCTGGCCTGGCCTGGCCTGGCCTAGCCTGGCCTGGCCTGGCCTGGCCTGGCCTGGCCTGGCCTGGCCTGGCCTGGCCTGGCCTGGCCTGGCCTGGCTGGCCTGGCCTGGCCTGGCCTGGCCTGGCCTGGCCTGGCCTGGCCTGGCCTGGCCTGGCCTGGCCTAGCCTGGCCTGGCCTGGCCTGGCCTGGCCTGGCCTGGCCTGGCCTGGCCTGGCCTGGCCTGGCCTGGCCTGGCCTGGCCTGGCACAGCCTGGCCTGGCCTGGCCTGGCCTGGCCTGGCCTGGCCTGGCCTGGCCTGGCCTGGCCTGGCTGGCCTGGCCTGGCCTGGCCTCAGCCTGGCCTGGCCTGGCCTGGCCTGGCCTGGCCTGGCCTGGCCTGGCCTGGCCTGGCCTGGCCTGGCCTGGCCTGGCCTGGCCTGGCCTGGCCTGGCCTGGCCTGGCCTGGCCTGGCCTGGCCTGGCCTGGCCTGGCCTGGCCTGGCCTGGCCTGGCAGCCTGGCCTGGCCTGGCCTGGCCTGGCTGGCCTGGCCTGGCCTGGCCTGGCCTGGCCTGGCCTGGCCTGGCCTGGCCTGGCCTGGCCTGGCCTGGCCTGGCCTGGCCTGGCCTGGCCTGGCCTGGCCTGGCCTGGCCTAGCCTGGCCTGGCCTGGCCTGGCTGGCCTGGCCTGGCCTGGCCTGGCCTGGCCTGGCCTGGCCTGGCCTGGCCTGGCCTGGCCTGGCCTGGCCTGGCCTGGCCTGGCCTGGCCTGGCCTGGCCTGGCCTGGCCTGGCCTGGCCTGGCCTGGCCTGGCCTGGCCTGGCCTGGCCTGGCCTGGCCTGGCCTGGCCTGGCCTGGCCTGGCCTGGCCTGGCCTGGCCTGGCCTGGCCTGGCCTGGCCTGGCCTGGCCTGGCCTGGCCTGGCCTGGCCTGGCCTGGCCTGGCCTGGCCTGGCCTGGCCTGGCCTGGCCTGGCCTGGCCTGGCCTGGCCTGGCCTGGCCTGGCCTGGCCTGGCCTGGCCTGGCCTGGCCTGGCCTGGCCTGGCCTGGCCTGGCCTGGCCTGGCCTGGCCTGGCCTGGCCTGAAAGCCTGGCCTGGCCTGGCCTGGCCTGGCCTGGCCTGGCCTGGCCTGGCCTGGCCTGGCCTGGCCTGGCCTGGCCTGGCCTGGCCTGGCACTAGCCTGGCCTGGCCTGGCCTGGCCTGGCCTGGCCTGGCCTGGCCTGGCCTGGCCTGGCCTGGCCTGGCCTGGCCTGGCCTGGCCTGGCCTGGCCTGGCCTGGCCTGGCCTGGCCTGGCCTGGCCTGGCCTGGCCTGGCCTGGCCTGGCCTGGCCTGGCCTGGCCTGGCCTGGCCTGGCCTAGCCTGGCCTGGCCTGGCCTGGCTGGCCTGGCCTGGCCTGGCCTGGCCTGGCCTGGCCTGGCCTGGCCTGGCCTGGCCTGGCCTGGCCTGGCCTGGCCTGGCCTGGCCTGGCTGGCCTGGCCTGGCCTGGCCTGGCCTGGCCTGGCCTGGCCTGGCCTGGCCTGGCCTGGCCTGGCCTGGCCTGGCCTGGCCTGGCCTGGCCTGGCCTGGCCTGGCCTGGCCTGGCCTGGCCTGGCCTGGCCTGGCCTGGCCTGGCCTGGCCTGGCCTGGCCTGGCCTGGCCTGGCCTGGCCTGGCCTGGCCTGGCCTGGCCTGGCCTGGCCTGGCCTGGCCTGGCCTGGCCTGGCCTGGCCTGGCCTGGCCTGGCCTGGCTGGCCTGGCCTGGCCTGGCCTGGCCTGGCCTGGCCTGGCCTGGCCTGGCCTGGCCTGGCCTGGCCTGGCCTGGCCTGGCCTGGCCTGGCCTGGCCTGGCCTGGCCTGGCCTGGCCTGGCCTGGCCTGGCCTGGCCTGGCTGGCCTGGCCTGGCCTGGCCTGGCCTGGCCTGGCCTGGCCTGGCCTGGCCTGGCCTGGCCTGGCCTGGCCTGGCCTGGCCTGGCCTGGCCTGGCCTGGCCTGGCCTGGCCTGGCTGGCCTGGCCTGGCCTGGCCTGGCCTGGCCTGGCCTGGCCTGGCCTGGCCTGGCCTGGCCTGGCCTGGCCTGGCCTGGCCTGGCCTGGCCTGGCCTGGCCTGGCCTGGCCTGGCCTGGCCTGGCCTGGCCTGGCCTGGCCTGGCCTGGCCTGGCCTGGCCTGGCCTGGCCTGGCTAACAGCCTGGCCTGGCCTGGCCTGGCCTGGCCTGGCCTGGCCTGGCCTGGCCTGGCCTGGCACAACCTGGCCTGGCCTGGCCTGGCCTGGCCTGGCCTGGCCTGGCCTGGCCTGGCCTGGCCTGGCCTGGCCTGGCCTGGCCTGGCCTGGCCTGGCCTGGCCTAGCCTGGCCTGGCCTGGCCTGGCCTGGCCTGGCCTGGCCTGGCCTGGCCTGGCCTGGCCTGGCCTGGCCTGGCCTGGCCTGGCCTGGCCTGGCCTGGCCTGGCCTGGCCTGGCCTGGCCTGGCCTGGCCTGGCCTGGCCTGGCCTGGCCTGGCCTGGCCTGGCCTGGCCTGGCCTGGCCTGGCCTGGCCTGGCCTGGCCTGGCCTGGCCTGGCCTGGCCTGGCCTGGCCTGGCCTGGCCTGGCCTGGCCTGGCCTGGCCTGGCCTGGCCTGGCCTGGCCTGGCCTGGCCTGGCCTGGCCTGGCCTGGCCTGGCCTGGCCTGGCCTGGCCTGGCCTGGCCTGGCCTGGCCTGGCCTGGCCTGGCCTGGCCTGGCCTGGCCTGGCCTGGCCTGGCCTGGCCTGGCCTGGCCTGGCCTGGCCTGGCCTGGCCTGGCCTGGCCTGGCCTGGCCTGGCCTGGCCTGGCCTGGCCTGGCCTGGCCTGGCCTGGCCTGGCCTGGCCTGGCCTGGCCTGGCCTGGCCTGGCCTGGCCTGGCCTGGCCTGGCCTGTACAGCCTGGCCTGGCCTGGCCTGGCCTGGCCTGGCCTGGCCTGGCCTGGCCTGGCCTGGCCTAGCCTGGCCTGGCCTGGCCTGGCCTGGCCTGGCCTGGCCTGGCCTGGCCTGGCCTGGCCTGGCCTGGCCTGGCCTGGCCTGGCCTGGCCTGGCCTGGCCTGGCCTGGCCTGGCCTGGCCTAGCCTGGCCTGGCCTGGCCTGGCCTGGCCTGGCCTGGCCTGGCCTGGCCTGGCCTGGCCTGGCCCTGGCCTGGCCTGGCCTGGCCTGGCCTGGCCTGGCCTGGCCTGGCTGGCCTGGCCTGGCCTGGCCTGGCCTGGCCTGGCCTGGCCTGGCCTGGCCTGGCCTGGCCTGGCCTGGCCTGGCGCAGCCTGGCCTGGCCTGGCCTGGCCTGGCCTGGCCTGGCCTGGCCTGGCCTGGCCTGGCCTGGCCTGGCCTGGCCTGGCCTGGCCTGGCCTGGCCTGGCCTGGCCTGGCCTGGCCTGGCCTGGCCTGGCCTGGCTTCAGCCTGGCCTGGCCTGGCCTGGCCTGGCCTGGCCTGGCCTGGCCTGGCCTGGCCTGGCCTGGCCTGGCCTGGCCTGGCCTGGCCTGGCCTGGCCTGGCCTGGCCTGGCCTGGCCTGGCCTGGCCTGGCCTGGCCTGGCCTGGCCTGGCCTGGCCTGGCCTGGCCTGGCCTGGCCTGGCCTGGCCTGGCCTGGCCTGGCCTGGCCTGGCCTGGCCTGGCCTGGCCTGGCCTGGCCTGGCCTGGCCTGGCCTGGCCTGGCCTGGCCTGGCCTGGCAGCCTGGCCTGGCCTGGCCTGGCCTGGCCTGGCCTGGCCTGGCCTGGCCTGGCCTGGCCTGGCCTGGCCTGGCCTGGCCTGGCCTGGCCTGGCCTGGCCTGGCCTGGCCTGGCCTGGCCTGGCCTGGCCTAGCCTGGCCTGGCCTGGCCTGGCCTGGCCTGGCCTGGCCTGGCCTGGCCTGGCCTGGCCTGGCCTGGCCTGGCCTGGCCTGGCCTGGCCTGGCCTGGCCTGGCCTGGCCTGGCCTGGCCTGGCCTGGCCTGGCCTGGCCCTGGCCTGGCCTGGCCTGGCCTGGCCTGGCCTGGCCTGGCCTGGCCTGGCCTGGCCTGGCCTGGCCTGGCCTGGCCTGGCCTGGCCTGGCCTGGCCTAGCCTGGCCTGGCCTGGCCTGGCCTGGCCTGGCCTGGCCTGGCCTGGCCTAGCCTGGCCTGGCCTGGCCTGGCCTGGCCTGGCCTGGCCTGGCCTGGCTGGCCTGGCCTGGCCTGGCCTGGCCTGGCCTGGCCTGGCCTGGCCTGGCCTGGCCTGGCCTGGCCTGGCCTGGCCTGGCCTGGCCTGGCCTGGCCTGGCCTGGCCTGGCCTGGCCTGGCCTGGCCTGGCCTGGCTGGCCTGGCCTGGCCTGGCCTGGCCTGGCCTGGCCTGGCCTGGCCTGGCCTGGCCTGGCCTGGCCTGGCCTGGCCTGGCCTGGCCTGGCCTGGCCTGGCCTGGCCTGGCCTGGCCTGGCCTGGCCTGGCCTGGCCTGGCCTGGCCTGGCCTGGCCTGGCCTGGCCTGGCCTGGCCTGGCCTGGCCTGGCCTGGCCTGGCCTGGCCTGGCCTGGCCTGGCCTGGCCTAGCCTGGCCTAGCCTGGCCTGGCTGGCCTGGCCTGGCCTGGCCTGGCCTGGCCTGGCCTGGCCTGGCCTGGCCTGGCCTGGCCTGGCCTGGCCTGGCCTGGCCTGGCCTGGCCTGGCCTGGCCTGGCCTGGCCTGGCCTGGCCTGGCCTGGCCTGGCCTGGCCTGGCCTGGCCTGGCCTGGCCTGGCCTGGCCTAGCCTGGCCTGGCCTGGCCTGGCCTAGCCTGGCCTGGCCTGGCCTGGCCTAGCCTAGCCTGGCCTGGCCTGGCCTGGCCTGGCCTGGCCTGGCCTGGCCTGGCCTGGCCTGGCCTAGCCTAGCCTGGCCTAGCCTGGCCTGGCCTGGCCTGGCCTGGCTAGCCTGGCCTGGCCTGGCCTGGCCTGGCCTGGCCTGGCCTGGCCTGGCCTGGCCTGGCCTAGCCTGGCCTGGCCTGGCCTGGCCTAGCCTGGCCTGGCCTGGCCTGGCCTGGCCTGGCCTGGCCTGGCCTGGCCTGGCCTGGCCTGGCCTGGCCTGGCCTGCCTGGCCTGGCGTGGCCTGGCGTGGCCTGGCCTGGCCTGGCCTGGCCTGCCGTGGCCTGGCCTGGCCATGCCTGGCCTGGCCTGGCCTGGCCTGGCCTGGCCTGGCCTGGCCTAGCGTGGCCTGGCCTGGCCTGGCCTGGCCTGGCCTGGCCTGGCCTGGCCTGGCCTGGCCTGGCCTGGCCTGGCCTGGCCTGGCCTGGCAGCCTGGCCTGGCCTGGCCTGGCCTGGCCTGGCCTGGCCTGGCCTGGCCTAGCCTGGCCTGGCCTGGCCTGGCCTGGCCTGGCTGGCCTGGCCTGGCCTCGCCTGGCCTGGCCTGGCCTGGCCTGGCCTGGCCTGGCCTGGCCTGGCCTGGCCTGGCCTGGCCTGGCCTGGCCTGGCGTGGCCTGGCCTGGCCTGGCCTGGCCTGGCCTGGCCTGGCCTGGCCTGGCCTAGCCTGGCCTGGCCTGGCCTGGCCTGGCCTGGCCTGGCCTGGCCTGGCCTGGCCTGGCCTGGCCTAGCCTGGCCTGGCCTGGCCTGGCCTGGCCTGGCCTGGCCTGGCCTGGCCTGGCCTGGCCTGGCCTGGCCTGGCCTGGCCTGGCCTGGCCTGGCCTGGCCTGGCCTGGCCTGGCCTGGCCTGGCCTGGCCTGGCCTGGCCTGGCCTGGCCTGGCCTGGCCTGGCCTGGCCTGGCCTGGCCTGGCCTGGCCTGGCCTGGCCTGGCCTGGCCTGGCCTGGCCTGGCCTAGCCTGGCCTGGCCTGGCCTGGCCTGGCCTAGCCTGGCAGCCTGGCCTGGCCTGGCCTGGCCTGGCCTGGCCTGGCCTGGCCTGGCCTGGCCTGGCCTGGCCTAGCCTGGCCTGGCCTGGCCTGGCCTGGCCTGGCCTGGCCTGGCCTGGCCTGGCCTGGCCTGGCCTGGCCTGGCCTGGCCTGGCCTGGCCTGGCCTGGCCTGGCCTGGCCTGGCCTGGCCTGGCCTGGCCTGGCCTGGCCTGGCCTGGCCTGGCCTGGCCTGGCCTGGCCTGGCCTGGCCTGGCCTGGCCTGGCCTGGCCTGGCCTGGCTGGCCTGGCCTGGCCTGGCCTGGCCTGGCCTGGCCTGGCCTGGCCTGGCCTGGCCTGGCCTGGCCTGGCCTGGCCTGGCCTGGCCTGGCCTGGCCTGGCCTGGCCTGGCCTGGCCTGGCCTGGCCTGGCCTGGCCTGGCCTGGCCTGGCCTGGCCTGGCCTGGCCTGGCCTGGCCTGGCCTGGCCTGGCCTGGCCTGGCTGGCCTGGCCTGGCCTGGCCTGGCCTGGCCTGGCCTGGCCTGGCCTGGCCTGGCCTGGCCTGGCCTGGCCTGGCCTGGCCTGGCCTGGCCTGGCCTGGCCTGGCCTGGCCTGGCCTGGCCTGGCCTGGCCTGGCCTGGCCTGGCCTGGCCTGGCCTGGCCTGGCCTGGCCTGGCCTGGCCTGGCCTGGCCTGGCCTGGCCTGGCCTGGCCTGGCCTGGCCTGGCCTGGCCTGGCCTGGCCTGGCCTGGCCTGGCCTGGCCTGGCCTGGCCTGGCCTGGCCTGGCCTGGCCTGGCCTGGCCTGGCCTGGCCTGGCCTGGCCTGGCCTGGCCTGGCCTGGCCTGGCCTGGCCTGGCCTGGCCTGGCCTGGCCTGGCCTGGCCTGGCCTGGCCTGGCCTGGCCTGGCCTGGCCTGGCCTGGCCTGGCCTGGCCTGGCCTGGCCTGGCCTGGCCTGGCCTGGCCTGGCCTGGCCTGGCCTGGCCTGGCCTGGCCTGGCCTGGCCTGGCCTGGCCTGGCAACCTGGCCTGGCCTGGCCTGGCCTGGCCTGGCCTGGCCTGGCCTGGCCTGGCCTGGCCTGGCCTGGCCTGGCCTGGCCTGGCCTGGCCTGGCCTGGCCTGGCCTAGCCTGGCCTGGCCTGGCCTGGCCTGGCCTGGCCTGGCCTGGCCTGGCCTGGCCTGGCCTGGCCTGGCCTGGCCTGGCCTGGCCTGGCCTGGCCTGGCCTGGCCTGGCCTGGCCTGGCCTGGCCTGGCCTGGCCTGGCCTGGCCTGGCCTGGCCTGGCCTGGCCTGGCCTGGCCTGGCCTGGCCTGGCCTGGCCTGGCCTGGCCTAGCCTGGCCTGGCCTGGCCTGGCCTGGCCTGGCCTGGCCTGGCCTGGCCTGGCCTGGCCTGGCCTGGCCTGGCCTGGCCTGGCCTGGCCTGGCCTGGCCTGGCCTGGCCTGGCCTGGCCTAGCCTGGCCTGGCCTGGCCTGGCCTGGCCTGGCCTGGCCTGGCCTGGCCTGGCCTGGCCTGGCCTGGCCTGGCTGGCCTGGCCTGGCCTGGCCTGGCCTGGCCTGGCCTGGCCTGGCCTGGCCTGGCCTGGCCTGGCCTGGCTGGCCTGGCCTGGCCTGGCCTGGCCTGGCCTGGCCACAACCTGGCCTGGCCTGGCCTGGCCTGGCCTGGCCTGGCCTGGCCTGGCCTGGCCTGGCCTGGCCTGGCCTGGCCTGGCCTGGCCTGGCTGGCCTGGCCTGGCCTGGCCTGGCCTGGCCTGGCCTGGCCTGGCCTGGCCTGGCCTGGCCTGGCCTGGCCTGGCCTGGCCTGGCCTGGCCTGGCCTGGCCTGGCCTGGCCAGCCTGGCCTGGCCTGGCCTGGCCTGGCCTGGCCTGGCCTGGCCTGGCCTGGCCTGGCCTGGCCTGGCTGGCCTGGCCTGGCCTGGCCTGGCCTGGCCTGGCCTGGCCTGGCCTGGCCTGGCCTGGCCTGGCCTGGCCTGGCCTGGCCTGGCCTGGCCTGGCCTGGCCTGGCCTGGCCTGGCCTGGCCTGGCCTGGCCTGGCCTGGCCTAGCCTGGCCTGGCCTGGCCTGGCCTGGCCTGGCCTGGCCTGGCCTGGCCTGGCCTGGCCTGGCCTGGCCTGGCCTGGCCTGGCCTGGCCTGGCCTGGCCTGGCCTGGCCTGGCCTAGCCTGGCCTGGCCTGGCCTGGCCTGGCCTGGCCTGGCCTAGCCTGGCCTGGCCTGGCCTGGCCTGGCCTGGCCTGGCCTGGCCTGGCCTGGCCTGGCCTAGCCTGGCCTGGCCTGGCCTGGCCTGGCCTGGCCTAGCCTGGCCTGGCCTGGCCTGGCCTGGCCTGGCCTGGCCTAGCCTGGCCTGGCCTGGCCTGGCCTGGCCTGGCCTGGCCTGGCCTGGCCTGGCCTGGCCTGGCCTAGCCTGGCCTGGCCTGGCCTGGCCTGGCCTGGCCTGGCCTGGCCTAGCCTGGCCTGGCCTGGCCTGGCCTGGCCTAACCTGGCCTGGCCTGGCCTGGCCTGGCCTGGCCTGGCCTGGCCTAGCCTGGCCTGGCCTGGCCTGGCCTGGCCTAGCTAGCCTGGCCTGGCCTAGCCTGGCCTGGCCTGGCCTAGCCTGGCCTAGCCTGGCCTGGCCTGGCCTGGCCTAGCCTGGCCTGGCCTGGCCTGGCCTGGCCTGGCCTGGCCTAGCCTGGCCTGGCCTGGCCTGGCCTGGCCTGGCCTGGCCTGGCCTGGCCTGGCCTGGCCTGGCCTGGCCTGGCCTGGCCTGGCCTGGCCTGGCCTAGCCTGGCCTGGCCTGGCCTGGCCTGGCCTGGCCTGGCCTGGCCTGGCCTGGCCTGGCCTGGCCTGGCCTGGCCTGGCCTGGCCACAACCTGGCCTGGCCTGGCCTGGCCTGGCCTGGCCTGGCCTGGCCTGGCCTGGCCTGGCCTAGCCTGGCCTGGCCTAGCCTGGCCTGGCCTAGCCTGGCCTAGCCTGGCCTGGCCTGGCCTGGCCTAGCCTAGCCTAGCCTGGCCTAGCCTAGCCTAGCCTGGCCTGGCCTAGCCTGGCCTAGCCTAGCCTGGCCTGGCCTGGCCTGGCCTAGCCTGGCCTAGCCTGCCTGGCCTGGCCTGGCCTAGCCTAGCCTAGCCTGGCCTAGCCTGGCCTGGCCTAGCCTGGCCTGGCCTGGCCTAGCCTGGCCTAGCCTAGCCTGGCCTGGCCTGGCCTGGCCTGGCCTGGCCTGGCCTGGCCTGGCCTGGCCTAGCCTGGCCTGGCCTGGCCTGGCCTGGCCTGGCCTGGCCTGGCCTGGCCTGGCCTGGCCTGGCCTGGCCTGGCCTGGCCTAGCCTGGCCTGGCCTGGCCTGGCCTGGCCTCAACCTGGCCTGGCCTGGCCTAGCCTGGCCTGGCCTGGCCTGGCCTGGCCTGGCCTTCAACCTGGCCTGGCCTGGCCTGGCCTGGCCTGGCCTGGCCTGGCCTGGCCTGGCCTGGCCTGGCCTGGCCTGGCCTAACCTGGCCTGGCCTGGCCTGGCCTAGCCTGGCCTGGCCTAGCCTGGCCTGGCCTGGCCTGGCCTAGCCTGGCCTGGCCTGGCCTGGCCTAGCCTGGCCTAGCCTGGCCTGGCCTGGCCTGGCCTAACCTGGCCTAGCCTAGCCTGGCCTGGCCTGGCCTGGCTAGCCTGGCCTGGCCTGGCCTGGCCTGGCCTGGCCTGGCCTAGCCTGGCCTGGCCTGGCCTGGCCTGGCCTGGCCTGGCCTGGCCTGGCCTGGCCTGGCCTAGCCTGGCCTGGCCTGGCCTGGCCTGGCCTGGCCTAGCCTAGCCTAGCCTGGCCTGGCCTGGCCTGGCCTGGCCTGGCCTGGCCTGGCCTAGCCTGGCCTGGCCTGGCCTAGCCTGGCCTGGCCTGGCCTAGCCTGGCCTGGCCTGGCCTGGCCTGGCCTGGCCTGGCCTAGCCTGGCCTGGCCTGGCCTGGCCTGGCCTGGCCTGGCCTGGCCACAGCCTGGCCTGGCCTGGCCTGGCCTAGCCTGGCCTGGCCTGGCCTGGCCTGGCCTAGCCTGGCCTGGCCTGGCCTGGCCTGGCCTGGCCTGGCCTGGCCTGGCCTGGCCTGGCCTGGCCTAGCCTGGCCTGGCCTGGCCTAGCCTGGCCTGGCCTAGCCTGGCCTAGCCTGGCCTGGCCTGGCCTGGCCTGGCCTAGCCTGGCCTCAGCCTGGCCTGGCCTGGCCTGGCCTGGCCTGGCCTAGCCTAGCCTGGCCTGGCCTGGCCTGGCCTGGCCTGGCCTGGCCTGGCCTAGCCTGGCCTGGCCTAGCCTGGCCTGACAGCCTGGCCTGGCCTGGCCTGGCCTGGCCTGCCTGGCCTGGCCTAGCCTGGCCTGGCCTGGCCTGGCCTGGCCTGGCCTGGCCTGGCCTAGCCTGGCCTGGCCTGGCCTGGCCTGGCCTGGCCTGGCCTGGCCTGGCCTAGCCTGGCCTGGCCTGGCCTGGCCTGGCCTGGCCTGGCCTGGCCTGGCCTGGCCTGGCCTGGCCTGGCCTGGCCTGGCCTGGCCTGGCCTGGCCTGGCCTGGCCTGGCCTGGCCTGGCCTGGCCTACCTGGCCTGGCCTGGCCTAACCTGGCCTAGCCTGGCCTGGCCTAACCTGGCCTAGCCTGGCCTGGCCTGGCAACCTGGCCTGGCCTGGCCTGGCCTGGCCTAGCCTGGCCTAGCCTAGCCTGGCCTGGCCTAGCCTAGCCTGGCCTGGCCTGGCCTAGCCTAGCCTGGCCTGGCCTGGCCTAGCCTGGCCTGGCCTGGCCTGGCCTGGCCTGGCCTAGCCTGGCCTGGCCTAGCCTGGCCTGGCCTAGCCTGGCCTGGCCTAGCCTGGCCTGGCCTGGCCTGGCCTAGCCTGGCCTGGCCTGGCCTGGCCTAGCCTGGCCTGGCCTGGCCTGGCCTGGCCTGGCCTGGCCTGGCCTGGCCTGGCCTGGCCTGGCCTGGCCTAGCCTGGCCTGGCCTGGCCTGGCCTGGCCTGGCCTGGCCTGGCCTGGCCTAGCCTGGCCTGGCCTGGCCTGGCCTGGCCTGGCCTGGCCTGGCCTGGCCTGGCCTGGCCTGGCCTGGCCTGGCCTGGCCTGGCCTGGCCTAGCCTGGCCTGGCCTGGCACAACCTGGCCTAGCCTGGCCTGGCCTGGCCTGGCCTGGCCTAGCCTGGCCTAGCCTGGCCTGGCCTGGCCTGGCCTAACCTAGCCTGGCCTAGCCTGGCCTAGCTAGCCTGGCCTAGCCTGGCCTAGCCTAGCCTGGCCTGGCCTGGCCTGGCCTAGCCTGGCCTGGCCTGGCCTGGCCTGGCCTGGCCTGGCCTAGCCTGGCCTGGCCTGGCCTGGCCTGGCCTAGCCTGGCCTGGCCTGGCCTAGCCTGGCCTGGCCTGGCCTGGCCTAGCCTGGCCTAGCCTGGCCTGGCCTGGCCTGGCCTGGCCTAGCCTGGCCTGGCCTAGCCTGGCCTGGCCTGGCCTGGCCTGGCCTGGCCTGGCCTGGCCTGGCCTGGCCTGGCCTGGCCTGGCCTAGCCTGGCCTGGCCTGGCCTAGCCTGGCCTGGCCTGGCCTGGCCTGGCCTGGCCTGGCCTGGCCTGGCCTGGCCACAACCTGGCCTGGCCTGGCCTGGCCTGGCCTAGCCTGGCCTGGCCTGGCCTGGCCCTGGCCTGGCTAGCCTGGCCTGGCCTGGCCTGGCCTGGCCTGGCCTGGCCTGGCCTGGCCTGGCCTGGCCTGGCCTGGCCTGGCCTGGCCTGGCCTGGCCTGGCCTGGCCTAGCCTGGCCTGGCCTGGCTAGCCTGGCCTGGCCTAGCCTGGCCTAGCCTGGCCTGGCCTAGCCTGGCCTGGCCTGGCCTAGCCTGGCCTGGCCTGGCCTGGCCTAGCCTGGCCTGGCCTGGCCTGGCCTGGCCTGGCCTGGCCTGGCCTGGCCTGGCCTAGCCTGGCCTGGCCTGGCCTAGCCTGGCCTGGCCTGGCCTGGCCTGGCCTGGCCTAGCCTGGCCTAGCCTGGCCTGGCCTGGCCTAGCCTGGCCTGGCCTGGCCTGGCCTGGCCTGAGCCTGGCCTGGCCTGGCCTGGCCTAGCCTGGCCTGGCAACCTGGCCTGGCCTGGCCTGGCCTGGCCTGGCCTACAGCCTGGCCTGGCCTGGCCTGGCCTGGCCTGGCCTGGCCTCAGCCTGGCCTGGCCTGGCCTGGCCTGGCCTCCTGGCCTGGCCTGGCCTGGCCTGGCCTGGCCTGGCTTCTGGCCTGGCCTGGCCTGGCCTGGCCTGGCCTGGCCTGGCCTGGCCTGGCCTGGCCTAGCCTGGCCTGGCCTGGCCTGGCCTGGCCTGGCCTGGCCTAACCTGGCCTGGCCTGGCCTAGCCTGGCCTAGCCTGGCCTGGCCTGGCCTGGCCTGGCCTAGCCTGGCCTAGCCTGGCCTGGCCTGGCCTGGCCTGGCCTAGCCTGGCCTGGCCTGGCCTGGCCTGGCCTGGCCTAGCCTGGCCTGGCCTGGCCTGGCCTAGCCTGGCCTGGCCTAGCCTGGCCTGGCCTGGCCTGGCCTGGCCTAGCCTGGCCTGGCCTGGCCTGGCCTGGCCTGGCCTGGCCTGGCCTAGCCTGGCCTGGCCTGGCCTGGCCTGGCCTGGCCTGGCCTGGCCTGGCCTGGCCTAGCCTGGCCTGGCCTGGCTGGCCTGGCCTGGCCTGGCCTGGCCTGGCCTGGCCTGGCCTGGCCTAGCCTGGCCTGGCCTGGCCTGGCCTGGCCTGGCCTGGCCTGGCCTGGCCTGGCCTGGCCTAGCCTGGCCTGGCCTAGCCTGGCCTGGCCTGGCCTGGCCTACCTGGCCTGGCCTAGCCTGGCCTAGCCTGGCCTGGCCTGGCCTAGCCTGGCCTGGCCTGGCCTGGCCTGGCCTGGCCTAGCCTGGCCTGGCCTGGCCTGGCCTAGCCTAGCTAGCCTAGCCTGGCCTAGCCTAGCCTGGCCTGGCCTGGCCTGGCCTGGCCTAGCCTGGCCTGGCCTGGCCTGGCCTAGCCTGGCCTGGCCTGGCCTAGCTAGCCTGGCCTGGCCTAGCCTGGCCTGGCCTGGCCTGGCCTGGCCTGGCCTGGCCTGGCCTGGCCTGGCCTGGCCTGGCCTGGCCTGGCCTGGCCTGGCCTGGCCTGGCCTGGCCTGGCCTGGCCTGGCCTGGCCTGGCCTGGCCTAGCCTGGCCTGGCCTGGCCTGGCCTGGCCTAGCCTGGCCTGGCCTGGCCTGGCCTGGCCTGGCCTGGCCTGGCCTGGCCTAGCCTGGCCTGGCCTGGCCTGGCCTGGCCTGGCCTGGCCTGGCCTGGCCTAGCCTGGCCTAGCCTAGCCTGGCCTGGCCTGGCCTAGCCTGCCTGGCCTAGCCTGGCCTGGCCTGGCCTGGCCTAGCCTGGCCTGGCCTAGCTGGCCTGGCCAACCTAGCCTGGCCTGGCCTAGCCTGGCCTAGCCTGGCCTGGCCTAGCCTAGCCTGGCCTGGCCTGGCCTGGCCTGGCCTGGCCTGGCCTGGCCTGGCCTGGCCTGGCCTAACCTAGCCTGGCCTGGCCTGGCCTGGCCTGGCCTGGCCTAGCCTGGCCTGGCCTGGCCTGGCCTGGCCTGGCCTGGCCTGGCCTGGC
Organism: Eriocheir sinensis; assembly: GCF_024679095.1. Classification (NCBI taxonomy): domain Eukaryota; kingdom Metazoa; phylum Arthropoda; class Malacostraca; order Decapoda; family Varunidae; genus Eriocheir; species Eriocheir sinensis. Next base: position 25,683,992 of record NC_066517.1, on the reverse strand, counting down.
CTGGCCTGGCCTGGCCTGGCCTGGCCTGGCCTAGCCTGGCCTGGCCTGGCCTGGCCTGGCCTGGCCTGGCCTGGCCTGGCCTGGCCTGGCTAGCCTGGCCTGGCCTGGCCTGGCCTGGCCTGGCTAGCCTGGCCTGGCCTGGCCTGGCCTGGCCTGGCCTGGCCTGGCCTGGCCTAGCCTAGCCTGGCCTGGCCTGGCCTAGCCTGGCCTGGCCTGGCCTAGCCTGGCCTAGCCTGGCCTGGCCTAGCCTGGCCTGGCCTGGCCTGGCCTAGCCTACAACCTGGCCTGGCCTGGCCTGGCCTGGCCTGGCCTGGCCTGGCCTGGCCTAGCCTAGCCTGGCTAGCCTGGCCTGGCCTGGCCTGGCCTACAACCTGGCCTAGCCTAGCCTAGCCTGGCCTAGCCTGGCCTGGCCTACAACCTAGCCTAGCCTAGCCTGGCCTAGCCTAGCCTGGCCTAGCCTGGCCTAGCCTGGCCTGGCCTAGCCTAGCCTGGCCTGGCCTGGCCTGGCCTGGCCTGGCCTGGCCTAGCCTGGCCTGGCCTGGCCTGGCCTGGCCTAGCCTAGCCTGGCCTGGCTAGCCTAGCCTGGCCTGGCCTGGCCTGGCCTGGCCTGGCCTAGCCTGGCCTAGCCTGGCCTGGCCTGGCCTAGCCTGGCCTGGCCTGGCCTGGCCTGCTTCAACCTGGCCTGGCCTGGCCTAGCCTGGCCTAGCCTGGCCTGGCCTAGCCTGGCCTAGCCTGGCCTGGCCTGGCCTGGCCTGGCCTAACCTGCCTGGCCTGGCCTGAGCCTGGCCTGGCCTGGCCTGGCCTGGCCTAACCTAGCCTGGCCTAGCCTGGCCTGGCCTGCCTAACAACCTGGCTTCACCTAACCTGGCCTAACTTCACCTGGCAACCTAGCCTAGCCTAGCCTGGCCTGGCCTAGCCTGCTTCACCTGGCCTAACCCTAACCTAGCCTGGCCTCACCTGGCTTCCTAGCCTGGCCTAGCCTGGCCTAGCCTAGCCTGGCCTAACCTAGCCTCCTAGCCTGGCTCTAACCTCACCTAGCCTGGCCTAGCCTAACCTAGCCTGGCCTAACCTAGCATCACCTAACATCACCCTAGCATCACCTAACATCACCTAACATCACCTAACATCACCCCAGCATCACCTAACATCATCTAACATCACCCAACATCACCTAGCATCACCTGGCATCACCCTAACATCCTAACATCACCTGGCATCACTGGCATCACCTAACGTCACCCAACGTCACCTAACATCACCTAACATCGCCCAACGTCACCTAACGTCACCTGGCGTCACCCTGGCGTCACTAACATCACCTAACGTCACCTAACGTCACCTAACGTCACCTGGCGTCACCCAACGTCGCCTAACGTCACCTGGCATCACCCAGCCTGGCGTCACCTGGCGTCGCCTAACGTCGCCTGGCGTCGCCCAACGTCGCCTGGCGTCACCTAACGTCACCCAACGTCACCTGGCGTCACCTGGCATCACCTAACGTCCCTGGCGTCGCCCAGCGTCACCTGGCGTCACCTGGCGTCGCCTGGCGTCGCCTAACGTCACCTGGCGTCACCTGGCGTCACCCTGGCGTCACCTAACGTCGCCTGGCGTCACCTAACGTCACTGGCGTCGCCTAACGTCACCCTGGCGTCGCCTGGCGTCACCTGGCGTCGCCCCAGCGCCTGGCGTCACCTAACGTCACCTAACGTCGCCTGGCGTCGCCTGGCGTCACCTAACGCCTGGCATCACCCAGCGTCACTAACGTCACCCTAACGTCACCCAGCATCACCTGGCGTCACCTAACGTCGCCTGGCGTCACCCAGCGTCACCTAACGTCACTAACGTCACCTGGCGTCACCTGGCGTCACCTAGCGTCACTGGCGTCACTAACGTCACCTAACGTCACTAACGTCACCTGGCGTCGCCCAGCGTCGCCTGGCGTCACCTGGCGTCACTGGCGTCACTAACGTCGCCTGGCGTCACCTGGCGTCACTAACGTCGCCCCAGCGTCACCTGGCGTCGCCTGGCGTCACTGGCGTCACCTGGCGTCGCCTAACGTCGCCCAGCGTCACCTGGCGTCGCCTAACGTCACTGGCGTCGCCTAACGTCACCCAGCATCACCTGGCGTCGCCTAACGTCGCCTAACGTCACCTAACGTCACCCAACGTCGCCTAACGTCACCTAACGTCACCCAGCGTCACCTAACGTCACCTAACGTCGCCTAACGTCACCCAGCGTCACCTAACGTCACCTGGCGTCACCCAGCATCACCTAACGTCACCTGGCGTCGCCTGGCACCCAACGTCACCTAACGTCACCTAACGTCGCTAACGTCACCTAACGTCACCTAACGTCACCCAGCGTCACCTAACGTCACCTAACGTCACCCAGCGTCACGCCTAACGTCACCTAACGTCACCCAGCGTCACCTGGCGCGTCGCCTAACGTCACCTGGCGTCACTAACGTCACCTGGCGTCACCCTGGCGTCACCTGGCGTCGCCCAACGTCGCCTGGCGTCACTAACGTCGCTAGCGTCACCTAACGTCACCCAGCATCACCTGGCATCACCTAACGTCACCCTGGCGTCGCCTAACGTCACCTAACGTCACCTGGCGTCACTAAGCATCGCTAACGTCACCTGGCGTCACCTAACGTCACCTGGCATCACTAACATCACCTAACGTCACCCAGCATCACCTAACGTCACCTAACATCACCCAACGTCACCTAACGTCACCTAACATCACCTAACGTCACCCAGCGTCACTAACGTCACCCTAACGTCACCCAACGTCACCTAACATCACCTAACGTCACCTAACGTCACCTGGCGTCACCTAACGTCACCTAACGTCACCCAACGTCACCTAACGTCGCCTAACGTCACCCAGCGTCACTAACGTCACCTGGCGTCGCCCAGCGTCACCCTAACGTCACCTGGCGTCGCCTGGCGTCGCTGGCGTCGCCTGGCGTCGCCTGGCGTCACTGGCGTCACTGGCGTCGCCTGGCGTCACCTGGCGTCGCCTGGCGTCGCCTGGCGTCACCTGGCGTCGCACAACGTCGCCTGGCGTCGACCTGGCGTCGCTGGCGTCGCCCAGCGTCGCCTGGCGTCGCCTGGCGTCACTGGCTGGCGTCGCCTGGCGTCACCCTGGCGTCGCCCAGCGTCACCTGGCGTCACTGGCGTCGCCTGGCGTCACTGGCGTCGCCTAACTGGCGTCGCCTGGCGTCACTGGCGTCACCTGGCGTCGCCCTAACGTCACCCAGCGTCGCCCCAGCGTCACCTGGCGTCGCCTAACGTCGCCCAGCGTCACCCTGGCGTCGCCTGGCGTCGCCTGGCGTCGCCCTGCGTCGCCTGGCGTCACTGGCGTCGCCCCAGCGTCGCCTGGCGTCGCCTGGCGTCGCCTGGCGTCACTGGCGTCGCCTAACGTCGCCTGGCGTCGCCCAGCGTCACTGGCGTCGCCTGGCGTCACTGGCGTCGCCCAGCGTCACTGGCGTCGCCTGGCGTCGCCCCAGCGTCACCTGGCGTCACTGGCGTCGCTGGCGTCACCTAACGTCACCCAGCGTCGCTGGCGTCACCTGGCGTCACCTAACGTCGCCCAGCGTCACTAACGTCGCCTAACGTCACTGGCGTCGCAACGTCACCCTGGCGTCACCTAACGTCACCTGGCGTCGCCTGGCGTCGCCTGGCCTAACGTCGCTGGCCTGGCGTCGCCTGGCGTCACTGGCGTCGCCTGGCGTCACTGGCGTCACCTGGCGTCACCTAACGTCACTAACGTCGCCCAGCGTCACCGTCGCTGGCGTCACCTGGCGTCGCCCCAGCGTCGCCTGGCGTCGCCTGGCGTCACCTGGCGTCACCCAGCGTCACCTAACGTCACTGGCGTCGCTAGCGTCACCTGGCGTCACCTAACGTCGCCCAGCGTCGCACTGGCGTCACCTAACGTCGCCCAGCGTCACCTAACGTCACCTAACGTCACCTAACGTCACTGGCGTCGCCTAACGTCACCTAACGTCACCCAGCGTCACCTAACGTCACCTAGCGTCGCCTGGCGTCACCTAACGTCACCTAACGTCACCCAGCATCACCCAGCATCACCTAACGTCACCTAACATCACCCTAACGTCACCTAACGTCGCCTGGCATCACCTAACGTCACCTAACGTCACCCAACGTCACCTAACGTCACCTAACGTCACTAACATCACCCAACGTCACCTAACGTCACCTAACATCACCTAACGTCACCTGGCGTCACCTGGCATCACCTAACGTCACTAACGTCACCCAGCGTCACCTAACGTCACCTAACGTCGCCCCGTCGCGTCACCTAACGTCACCTAACGTCACTAACGTCACCTAACGTCACCTGGCGTCACCCAGCGTCACCTAACGTCACCTGGCGTCGCCTGGCGTCACCCAACGTCACCTAACGTCACCTGGCGTCACTAACGTCACCTAACGTCGCCTGGCGTCGCCCAACGTCACCTAACGTCACCCTAACGTCACCTAACGTCACCCCAGCGTCACCTAACATCACCTAACGTCACCCAGCGTCACGTCACCTAACGTCACCTAGCATCACCTGGCATCACCTGGCATCACTAACGTCACCCAGCATCACCTAACGTCACCTAACGTCACTAACGTCACCCAACATCACCTAACGTCACCTAACGTCACCCAGCATCACCTAACATCACCTAACATCACCCAACATCACCTAACGTCACCTAACGTCACTAACATCACCCAGCATCACCTAACGTCACCTAACGTCACCTAACGTCACCCAGCATCACCTAACATCACCTAACGTCGCAACGTCACCTAACGTCACCCTAACATCACCTAACGTCACAACATCACCCTAACATCACCTAACGTCACCAGCATCACCTAACGTCACCTAACGTCACCTAACGTCGCTAACGTCACTAACGTCACCTAACGTCACCTGGCGTCACCCAGCGTCACCTAACGTCACCTAACGTCACCTGGCGTCGCCTGGCGTCGCCTGGCGTCACCTGGCGTCGCGGCGTCACTGGCGTCACCTGGCGTCGCCCAGCGTCGCCTGGCGTCACCTGGCGTCGCCTGGCGTCGCCCAGCGTCGCCCTGGCGTCGCCTGGCGTCGCCCAGCGTCACCTGGCGTCACCTAACGTCGCCTGGCATCGCCAGCATCGTCTAACGTCACGTCACCCAGCGTCGCCTAACGTCACTGGCGTCACCTGGCGTCACTAACGTCACCTGGCGTCACCTGGCGTCACCTAACGTCACCTAACGTCGCCTAACGTCACCTGGCGTCACCCTAACATCACCTAACATCACCTAACATCACCTAACATCACCCAACATCACCTAACATCACCTAACATCACCTAACGTCACCAAACATCACCAAACATCACCTAACATCACCTAACATCACCTAGCATCACCTAACATCACCTAACATCACCTAACATCACCTAACATCACCTAACATCACCTAACATCACCCAACATCACCTAACATCACCTAACATCACCTAACATCACCTAACATCACCTAACATCACCCAACATCACCCAACATCACCTAACATCACCTAACATCACCTAACATCACCCAACATCACCTAACATCACCTAACATCACCTAACATCACCTAACATCACCTAACATCACCTAACATCACCTAACATCACGTAACATCACCTAACATCACCCAACATCACCTAACACCACCTTACATCACCTAACATCACATAACATCACCCTAACATCACAACATCATTGTATTTCATTGTATTTTGTTGTATTTTGTTGTATTTCATTGTATTTTGTTGTATTTTATTGTATATTGTTGTATTTCATTGTATTTTGTTGTATTTCATTGTATTTTGTTGTATTTCATTGTATTTTCTTGTATTTCATTGTATTTTGTTGTATTTCATTGTATTTCATTGTATTTCATTGTATTTTGTTGTATTTCATTGTATTTTGTTGTATTTCATTGTATTTTGTTGTATTTCATTGTATAGCATAGTATTTTTTTGTATTTCATTGTGTTTTGTTGTATTTTTTTGTATTTCATTCTATTTTGTCGTATTTATATTTCATTATATTTTTATTTGTATTTCATTGTATTTCATTTATATTTTGTTGTATTTCATTGTATTTCATTTGTATTTCATTTGTATTTCATTATATTTCATTGTATTTTATTTGTATTTCATTGTATTTTATTGTATTTCATTGTATTTATTTGTATTTTATTGTATTTCATTGTATTTATTGTATTTCTTTGTTTTACATTGTATTTTGTTGTATTTCATTGTATTTCATTTTATTTTGTTGTATTTTGTTGTATTTCATTGTATTTTGTTGTGTTTCATTGTATTTCGTTGTATTTCATTGCATTTTGTTGTATTTCATTGTATTTCGTTGTATTTCATTGTATTTCATTGTATTTTATTGTATTTCATTGTATTTTGTTGTATTTCATTGTATTTCATTGTATTTTGTTGTATTTCATTGTATTTTACTGTATTTCATTGTATATTTGTTTTGTTTTCATTGTATTTCATTGTATTTTGTTGTATTTTGTTGTATTTTGATGTATTTCATTGTATTTCATTGTATTTTGTTGTATTTCACTGTATTTCATTGTATTTTATTGTATTTCATTGTATTTCATTGTATTTTGTTGTATTTCATTGTATTTTGTCGTATTTCCTTGTGTTTTGTTGTATTTCATTGAATTTACTTGTATTATATTATATTTTGTTGCATTTCATTTTATTTTGTTGTATTTAATATTATTTCATTGTATTTTCTTTTATTTCATAGTATTTTATTGTATTTCATTGTATTTCATTGTATTTTATTTCATTGTATTTCATTGTATTATATTGGTATTTTCTTGTATTTCATTGTATTTTGTTGTATTTCATTGGATTTTGTTGTATTTCATTGTATTTTCCTGTATTTCATTATATTTTTGTAGTATTTCATTGTATTTTATTGTATTTTGTTGTATTTCATTGTATTTCATTGTATTTCATTGTATTTCATTGTATTTTGTTGTATTTCATAGTATTTCGTTGTATTTTCATTGTATTTTATTGTATTTCATTGTATTTTGTTGTATTTCGTTGTATTTCATTGTATTTTTTTGTATTTCATTGTACTTTGTTGTATTTTATTGTATTTTGTTGTATTTCATTGTATTTCATTGTGTTTTGTTTTATTTTGTTGTATTTCATTGTATTTTGTTGTATTTCATTGTATTTCATTGTATTTTGTTGTATTTCATTGTATTTCATTGTATTTTTGTTGTATTTCATTGTATTTCGTTGTATTTCATTATATTTCGTTGTATTTCATCGTATTTTATTGTATTTTGTTGTCTTTTGTTGTATTTCATTGTATTTTGTTGTATTTTATTGTATATTGTTGTATTTCATTGTATTTTGTTGTATTTCATTGTATTTTGTTGTATTTCATTGTATTTTCTTGTATTTTCTTATATTTTATTGCATTTTGTTGTATTTCATTGTATTTCATTGTATTTCGTTGTATTTCATTGTATTTCATTGTATTTTGTTGTATTTTGTTATATTTCATTGTATTTCGTTGTATTTCATTGTATTTCATTGTATTTTCTTTTATTTCATTGTATTTTGTTGTATTTCATTGTATTTTGTTGTATTTTGTTGTATTTCATTGTATTTTGTTGTTTCATTGTATTTTGTTGTATTTCATTGTATTTTATTATATTTCATTGTATTTTGTTGTATTTCATTGTATTTCATTTTATTTTTTTGTATTTTGTTGTATTTCATTGTATTTAATTGTATTTCATTGTATTTCGTTGTATTTCATTGTATTTTGTTGTAATTCATTGTATTTTGTTATATTCAATTGTAGTTATTTGTATTTTGTTGTATTTAATTGTATTTAGTTGTATTTCATTGTATTTCATTGTATTTTCATTGTATTTCATTGTATTTTATTTGTATTTTTATTTGTATTTCATTGTATTTTCTTGTATTTCATTGTATTTTCTTGTATTTCATTGTATTTTGTTGTATTTCACTGTATTTCATTGTATTTTATTGTATTTCATTGTATTTTCTTGTATTTCATTATATTTTGTTGTATTTCATTGTATTTCATTGTATTTTCTTGTATTTCATTGTATTTTCTTGTATTTCATTATATTTTGTTGTATTTCATTGTATTTTGTTGTATTTCATTGTATTTCATTGTATTTTCTTGTATTTTATTGTATTTTGTTGTATTTCATTGTATTTTGTTGTATTTCATTGTATTTCATTGTATTTTGTTGTATTTCATTGTGTTTTGTTGTATTTTGTTGTATTTCATTGTATTTTGTTGTATTTCATTGTATTTTCCTGTATTTCATTGTATTTTTGTATATTCATTGTATTTTATTGTATTTCATTTTATTTCATTGTATTTTGTTGTATTTCATTGTATTTCATTGCATTTTATTTATATTTCATTGTATTTTGTTGTATTTCATTGTATTTCATTGTATTTTCTTGTATTTTCATTGTATTTTTTTGTATTTCATTGTATTTTGTTGTATTTTTTGTATTTCATTGTATTTTGTTGTATTTTATTGTATTTCATTGTATTTTTTGTATTTTATTGCATTTTGTTGTATTTCATCGAAGTTTGGTGTATTTCATTGTATTTCATTGTATTTTGCTGTATTGTATTGTATTTTCTTGTATTTTGTTGTATTTCATTGTATTTTCTTGTATTCATTGTATTTTGTTGTATTTCATTGTATTTCATTGTATTTTCTTGTATTTCATTGTATTTTGTTGTATTTCATTGTATTTTGTTGTATTTTCTTGTATTTCATTGTATTTTGTTGTAGTTCATTGTATTTTGTTGTATTTCGTTGTATTTTGTTATATTTCATTATAATTCATTTTATTTTGTTTTATTTTGTTGTATTTCATTGTATTTTGTTGTATTTCATTGTATTTCCTTGTATTTTATTGTATTTTGTTGTATTTCATTGTATTTTGTTGTATTTAATTGTATTTCATTGTATTTTCTTTTATTTCATTGTATTTCATTGTATTTCATTGTATTTTGTTGTATTTCATTGTATTTCATTGTATTTTTTTGTATTTAATTTTATTTAATTGTATTTCATTGTATTTCATTGTATTTTGTTGTATTTCATTGTATTTTGTTGTATTTCATTGTATTTTGTTGTATTTTTTTGTATTTCATTGTATTTTGTTGTATTTCATTGTATTTTATTGTATTTCATTGTATTCATTATATTTCATTGTATTTCATTGTATTTCATTGTATTTTGTTCTATATTCATTATATTTCATTGTATTTCATTGTATTTCATTGTATTTTGTTGTATTTTGTTGTATTTCATTGTATTTCATTGTATTTCATTTTATTTGTATTTCATTATATTTCCTTGTATTTCATTGTATTTCATTGTATTTTCCTGTATTTTATTGTATTTTTGTTTTATTTCATTGTATTTCATTGTATTTTGTTGTATTTTGTTGTATTTCATTGTATTTTGTTGTATTTCATTGTATTTCGTTGTATTTCATTGTATTTCATTGTATTTTCTTGTATTTCATTGTATTTTGCTGTATTTCATTGTATTTCATTTTATTTTGTTGTATTTCATTGTATTTTCATGTATTTCATTGTATTTCATTGTATTTCATTTATATTTTATTGTATTTCATTGTATTTTATTTTATTGTATTTCATTGTATTTTATTTGTATTTTGTTGTATTTCATTATTGTATTTCATTGTATTTCATTGTATTTCTGTATTTTCATTTATTTGTATTTCATTGTATTTTATTGTATTTCATTGTATTTCATTGTGTTTTGTTGTATTTTGTTGTCTTTCATTGTGTTTTGTTGTATTTCATTGTATTTCATTGTATTTTGTTGTATTTCATTGTTTTCCTTGTATTTCATTGTATTTCGTTGTATTTCATTGTATTTCATTGTATTTTCTTGTATTTCATTGTATTTTGTTGTAATTCATTGTATTTTGTTGTATTTCATTGTATTTTTACTATTACATTCTATTTCATTGTATTTTCTTGTATTTTATTGTATTTTGTTGTATTTCATTGTATTTCATTGTATTTTGTTGTATTTCATTGTATTGTGTTGTATTTTGTTGTATTTCATTGTATTTTCTTATATTTTCTTGTATTTCATTGTATTTTGTTGTATTTCATTGTATTTCATTATATTTTCTTGTATTTCAAAGTATTTCCTTGTATTTCATTGTATTTCATTGTATTTTCTTGTATTTTCATTGTATTTTGTTATATTTCATTGTATTTTGTTGTATTTTTTTGTATTTCATTGTATTTCATTGTATTTTCTTGTATTTCATTGTATTTGTATTTCATTGTATTTCATTATATTTTGTTGTATTTTGTTGTATTTTATTTGATTTCATTGTATTTCATTGTATTTTCTTGTATTTCATTTGGGTTTTTTGTATTTCGTTGTTTTACATTGTATTTTGTTGTATTCTCTTGTGTTTCATTGTATTTTGTTGTATTTCGTTGTATTTCATTGTATTTTTTTGTATTTCATTGTACTTTGTTGTATTTTATTGTATTTTGTTGTATTTCATTGTATTTCATTGTATTTTGTTGTATTTTGTTGTATTTTGTTGTATTTCATTGTATTTCATTGTATTTTGTTGTATTTCATTGTATTTCGTTGTATTTCATTGTATTTCATTGTATTTTCTTGTATTTCATTGTATTTTGTTTTATTTCATTATACTTCATTTTATTTTTGTTGTATTTTTTTGTATTATTTTGTATTTCATTGTATTTCATTGTATTTCATTGTATTTCATTGTATTTTGTTGTATTTCATTATATTTTTATTTCATTGTATTTCATTTTATTTTGTAGTATTTATTTTATTGTATTTCATTGTATTTTGTTGTATTTAATTGTCTTTCATTGTATTTTCTTTTATTTCATTGTATTTCATTGTATTTTGTTGTATTTCATTGTGTTTCATTGTATTTCATTGTATTTTGTTGTATTTCATTGTGTTTTGTTGTATTTCATTCTATTTTGTTGTATTTTGTTGTATTTCATTGTATTTTGTTGTATTTCTTTGTATTTTGTTGTATTTCATTGTATTTTTGTTGTATTTCATTGTATTTCATTGTATTTTGTTGTATTTTGTTGTCTTTCATTGTGTTTTGTTGTATTTCATTGTATTTCATTGTATTTTGTTGTATTTCATTGTTTTTCGTTGTATTTCATTGTATTTCGTTGTATTTCATTGTATTTCATTGTATTTTGTTGTATTTCATTATATTTCATTGTATTTCATTGTGTTTTGTTGTATTTCATTGCGTTTTGTTGTATATCATTATATTTTGTTGTATTTTGTTGTATTTCATTCTATTTTTTTGAATTTTATTGTATTTTGTTGTATTTCATTTTATTTCATTGTATTTTATTGTATTTAATTTTATTTTTTTTTATTTAATTTTATTTTTTTTTATTTTTTTGTATTTAATTGTATTTCATTGTATTTTTTTTGTATTTTCTTGTATTTTATTTATATTTTATTTGTATTTCATTGTATTTTCCTGTATTTCATTGTATTTTGTTGTATTTCATTGTATTTCATTGTATTTTGTTGTATTTTATTAAGTTTTGTTGTATTTTGTTCTATTTCATTGTATTTTGTTGTATTTCATTGTATTTCATTGTATTTTGTTGTATTTCATTGTATTTTCTTGTATTTCATTGTATTTTTTTTTATTTCATTGTATATCATTTTTATTTGTTGTATTTCATTGTATTTCATTGTATTTTATTGTATTTTTATTTGTATTTCATTGTATTTCATTGTATTTTGTTGTATTTTATTTGAATTTCATTGTATTTCATTTTATTTCATTTGTATTTCATTATATTTTGTTGTATTTCATTGTATATTTATTGTATTTTATTGTATTTCATTGTATTTTATTGTATTTCATTGTATTTTTATGTATTTTATTGTATTTTGTATTTTTCATTGTATTTTATTGTATTTCATTGTATTTTATTGTATTTCATTGTATTATATTATTTGTTGCATTTTATTGTATTTCATTGTATTTTGTTGTATTTCATTGTATTTCATTGTATTTTATTGTATTTCATTGTATTTTGTTGTATTTTGTTGTATTTCATTGTATTTTTTTGTATTTCATTATTTGTATTTCATTGTATTTGTTGTATTTCATTATATTTCATTTGTATTTCATTGTATTTCATTGTATTTCATTGTATTTCATTTTGTATTTCATTGTATTTTATTTATATTTCATTGTATTTCATTGTATTTCATTTGTATTTTATTGTATTTCATTGTATTTTATTGTATTTCATTGTATTTCTTTGTATTTTGTTGTATTTCATTGTATTTTGTATTTCATTGTATTTTATTTGTATTTGTATTTCATTGTATTTTCTTGTATTTCAGTGTATTTCATTGTATTTCATTGTGTTTCATTGTATTTTTTTTTGTATTTTGTTGTATTTAATTGTATTTTGTTGTATTTCATTGTATTTCATTGTATTTTCTTGTACTTTCTTGTATTTTGTTGTATTTCATGGTATTTTATTGTATTTTATTGTATTTCATTGTATTTCATTTTATTTCATTGGATTTTGTTGTATTTCATTGTGTTTTGTTGTATTTCATTGTATTTTGTTGTATTTCATTGTATTTTCCTGTATATCATTGTTTTTTTTTTGTATTTCATTGTGTTTCATTTTATTTTGTTGTATTTTGTTGTATTTTGTTTTATTTCATTGTATTTTGTTGTATTTCTTTGTATTTTGTTGTATTTCATTGTAATTTTATTGTATTTCATTGTATTTCATTGTATTTTGTTGTATTTTCTTGTCTTTCATTGTGTTTTGTATTTCATTGTATTTCATTGTATTTCATTGTATTTTGTTGTATTTCATTGTATTTCATTGTATTTTGTTGTATTTCATTGTATTTCATTTTATTTTGTTGTATTTTGTTGTATTTTGTTGTATTTCATTTTATTTTGTTGTATTTTGTTGTATTTCATTGTATTTCATTTTATTTTGTTGTATTTTGTTGTATTTTGTTGTATTTTGTTGTATTTCATTATATTTCATTGTATTTCATTGTATTTTGTTGTATTTTGTTGTATTTCATTGTATTTCATTGTATTGTGTTGTATTTTGTTGTATTTCATTGTATTTTCTTGTATTTTCTTGTATTTCATTGTATTTTGTTGTATTTCATTATATTTTGTTGTATTTCATTGTATTTTGTTGTATTTCATTGTATTTCATTGTATTTTCTTGTATTTTATTGTATTTTGTTGTATTTCATTGTATTTTATTGTATTTCATTGTATTTCATTGTATTTCATTGTATTTTGTTGTATTTCATTGTGTTTTCTTGTTTTTTGTTGTATTTCATTGTATTTTGTTGTATTTCATTGTATTTTCCCGTATTTCATTGTATTTTTGTTGTATTTCATTGTATTTCATTGTATTTTGTTGTATTTTGTTGTATTTCATTATATTTTATTGTATTTCATTGTATTTCATTGTATTTTGTTGTATTTTTTTGTATTTATTTGTATTTCATTGTATTTTTTTGTATTTCTTTGTATTTCATTTTATTTTCTTGTATTTCATTGTATTTCATTGTATTTTGTATTCATTGTATTTCATTATATTTTATTTGTATTTCATTGTATTTTATTGTATTTTTGTATTTCACTGTATTTCATTGTATTTCATTGTATTTTATTGTATTTTATTTGTATTTCATTTGTATTTTGTTGTATTTTATTTGTATTTCATTGTATTTTGTATTTCATTGTATTTCATTTATATTTTTGTTTTATTTCATTGTATTTCATTGTATTTTGTTGTATTTTGTTGTATTTCATTGTATTTTGTTGTATTTCATTGTATTTCATTGTATTTTGTTGTATTTCATTGTATTTCATTGTATTTCATTGTACTTCATTGTATTTAATTGTATTTCATAGTATTTCGTTGTATTTCATTGTATTTCATTGTATTTTCTTGTATTTTCATTGTATTTTTTTGTATTTCATTGTATATTGTTGTATTTTTTTGTATTTCATTGTATTTTGTTGTATTTCATTGTATTTCATTGTATTTTATTGTATTTCATTGCATTTTGTTTATATTTCATTGTATTTTGTTGTATTTCATTGTATTTCATTTTATTTTGTTGTATTTTGTTGTATTTTGTTGTATTTCATTATATTTCATTGTATTTCATTGTATTTTCTTGTATTTTGTTGTATTTCATTGTATTTCATTGTATTATGTTGTATTTTGTTGTATTTCATTGTATTTTCTTTTATTTTCTTGTATTTCATTGTATTTTGTTGTATTTCATTATATTTTGTTGTATTTCATTGTATTTTGTTGTATTTCATTGTATTTCATTGTATTTTCTGGTATATTATTGTATTTTGTTGTATTTCATTGTATTTTATTGTATTTTCTTGTATTTCATTGTATTTCATTGTATTTCATTGTATTTTGTTGTATTTCATTGTGTTTTCTTGTATTTTGTTGTATTTCATTGTATTTTGTTGTATTTCATTGTATTTTCCTGTATTTCATTGTATTTTTGTTGTATTTCATTGTATTTCATTTTATTTTGTTGTATTTTGTTGTATTTTGTTTTATTTTGTTGTATATCATTATATTTCATTCTATTTCATTGCATTTCATTGTATTTTGTTGTATTTTGTTGTATTTCATTGTATTTCATTGTATTGTGTTGTATTTTATTGTATTTCATTGTATTTTCTTGTATTTTCTTGTATTTCATTGTATTTTGTTGTATTTCATTATATTTTGTTGTATTTCATTGTATTTTGTTGTATTTCATTGTATTTCATTGTATTTTCTTGTATTTTATTGTATTTTGTTGTATTTCATTATATTTCATTTTATTTTCTTGTATTTCATTGTATTTTGTTGTATTTCATTGTGTTTTGTTATATTTTGTTATATTTCATTGTATTTTGTTGTATTTCATTGTATTTTCCTGTATTTCATTGTATTTTTGTTTTATTTCATTGTATTTCATTGTATTTTGTTGTATTTTGTTGTATTTTGTTGTATTTCATTGTATTTCATTGTATTTTGTTGTATTTCATTGTATTTCGTTGTATTTCATTGTATTTCATTGTATTTTCTTGTATTTCATTGTATTTTGTTGTATTTCATTGTATTTTGTTTTATTTTGTTGTATTTCATTGTATTTTGTTGTATTGCATTGTATTTCATTGTATATTGTTGTATTTCATTGTATTTTTTTGTATTTCATTATATTTCATTTAATTTTTTTGTATTTTGTTGTATTATGTTGTATTTCATTGTATTTCGTTGTATTTCATTGTATTTCATTGTATTTTGTTGTATTTTGTTGTATTTCATTGTATTTCATTGTATTTTGTTGTATTTCATTGTATTTTGTTGTATTTCATTGTATTTTGTTGTATTTTGTTGTATTCTGTTGTATTCTATTGTATTCTGTTGTATTTTATGGTATTCTGTTGTATTTTGTCTTTTTCTGTTGTATTTTAATGTATTCTGTTGTATTCTGTTGTATTTTAATGTATTATGTTGTCCTCTGTTGTATTTTACTGTATTCAGTTGTATTTTGTTGTATTTTAATGTTTTTTGTTGTATTCTGTTGTATTTTAATGTATTCTGTTGTATTCTGTTTTATATTAATGTATTATGTTATTAAACTACATTAACCTATTAACAACATCAACCTGCCTATCGTAGCCTATTGTATTTTATTGTATTTTGTTGTATTTCATTGTATTTCGTTGTATTTCATTGTATTTCATTGTATTTTCTTGTATTTCATTGTATTTTGTTGTATTTCATTGTATTTTGTTGTATTTTGTTGTATTTCAATTTATTTCATTGTATTTTGTTGTATTTAATTGTGTTTTGTTGTATTTTGTTGTATTTCATTGTATTTTGTTGTATTTCATTGTATTTTCCTGTATTTCATTGTATTTTTGTTGTATTTCATTGTATTTTATTGTATTTTGTTGTATTTCATTGTATTTTGTTGTATTTCATTGTATTTCATTGTATTTTGTTGTATTTCATTGTATTTCGTTGTATTTCATTGTATTTCATTGTATTTTCTTGTATTTCATTGTATTTTGTTGTATTTCATTGTATTTCATTGTATTTTGTTGTATTTCATTGTATTTTGTTGTATTTCATTGTATTTCATTGTATTTTATTGTATTTCATTGTATTTTGTTGTATTTCATTGTATTTTGTTGTATTTCATTGTATTTCATTGTATTTTGTTGTATTTTGTTGTATTTCATTGTATTTTGTTGTATTTCATTGTATTTCATTGTATTTTGTTGTATTTCATTGTATTTCGTTGTATTTCATTGTATTTCATTGTATTGTGTTGTATTTTGTTGTATTTCATTGTATTTTCTTGTATTTTCTTGTATTTCATTGTATTTTGTTGTATTTCATTATATTTTGTTGTATTTCATTGTATTTCATTGTATTTTGTTGTATTTCATTGTATTTTGTTGTATTTCATTGTATTTTGTTGTATTTCATTGTATTTCATTGTATTTTCTTGTATTTCATTGTATTTCATTGTATTTCATTGTATTTTGTTGTATTTCATTGTGTTTTGTTGTATTTTGTTGTATTTCATTGTATTTTGTTGTATTTTATTGTATTTTCCTGTATTTCATTGTATTTTTGTTGTATTTCATTGTATTTCATTTTATTTTGTTGTATTTTGTTGTATTTCAATATATTTCATTGTATTTCATTGTATTTCATTGTATTTTGTTGTATTTTGTTGTATTTCATTGTATTTCATTGTATTGTGTTGTATTTTATTGTATTTCATTGTATTTTCTTGTATTTTCTTGTATTTCATTGTATTTTGTTGTATTTCATTATATTTTGTTGTATTTCATTGTATTTTGTTGTATTTCATTGTATTTCATTGTATTTTCTTGTATTTTATTGTATTTTGTTGTATTTCATTGTTTTTCATTGTATTTTCTTGTATTTCATTGTATTTTGTTGTATATCATCGTGTTTTGTTATATTTTGTTGTATTTCATTCTATTTTGTTGTATTTCATTGTATTTTCCTGTATTTCATTGTATTTTTGTTTTATTTCATTGTATTTCATTGTATTTTGTTGTATTTTGTTGTATTTTGTTGTATTTCATTGTATTTCATTGTATTTTGTTGTATTTCATTGTATTTCGTTGTATTTCATTGTATTTTCTTGTATTTCAGTGTATTTTGTTTTATTTTGTTGTATTTCATTGTATTTTGTTTTATTTTGTTGTATTTCATTGTATTTTGTTATATTGCATTGTATTTCATTGTATATTGTTGTATTTCATTGTATTTTTTTGTATTTCATTATATTTCATTTAATTTTTTTGTATTTTGTTGTATTATGTTGTATTTCATTGTATTTCGTTGTATTTCATTGTATTTCATTGTATTTTGTTGTATTTTGTTGTATTTAATTTTATTTCATTGTATTTTGTTGTATTTCATTGTATTTTGTTGTATTTCATTGTGTTTTGTTGTATTTTGTTGTATTTCATTGTATTTTGTTGTATTTCATTGTATTTTCCTGTATTTAATTGTATTTTTGTAGTATTTTACTGTATTTTATTGTATTCTGTTGTATTTCATTGTATTTCATTTGTATTTTGTTGTATTTCATTGTATTCATTTGTATTTTATATTTTGTATTCTGTTGTATTTTATTGTATTCTGTTGTATTCTGTTTTATTTTAATGTATTTTATTGTATTTCATTGTATTTTTATTTGTATTTCATTTATTGTATTTTGTTGTATTTTGTTGTATTTCATTGTATTTCATTGTATTTCATTGTATTTCATTGTATTTTGTTGTATTGCATTGTATTTTTTTGTATTTCATTGTATTTTGTTGTATTTTGATGCATTTCATGGTGTTTTGCTGTATTTTGTTGTATTTCATTCTATTTTGTTGTATTTCATAGTACTTCATTGTATTTTGCTGTATTTCATTGTATTTTCCTGTATTTCATTGTATTTTGTTGTATTTCATTGTATTTCATTGTATTTTGTTGTATTTCATTGTATTTTCTTGTATTTCATTGTATTTTGTTGTATTTCATTGTATTTCATTGTATTTCATTGTATTTCATTGTATTTTCTTTTATTTCATTGTATTTTGTTGTATTTCATTGTATTTTGTTGTATTTTGTTGTATTTCATTGTATTTTGTTGTATTTCATTGTATTTCATTGTATTTTGTTGTATTTCATTGTATTTCATTGTATTTCAGTTGTATTTTTGTTGTATTTCATTGTATTTCATTTTATTTTGTTGTATTTTGTTGTATTTTGTTGTATTTCATTATATTTCATTGTATTTCATTGTATTTCATTGTATTTTGTTGTATTTTGTTGTATTTCATTGTATTTCATTGTATTGTGTTGTATTTTATTGTATTTCATTGTATTTTCTTGTATTTTCTTGTATTTCATTGTATTTTGTTGTATTTCATTATATTTTGTTGTATTTCATTGTATTTTTTTGTATTTCATTGTATTTCATTGTATTTTCTTGTATTTTATTGTATTTTGTTGTATTTCATTGTATTTCATTGTATTTTCTTGTATTTCATTGTATTTCATTGTATTTCATTGTATTTTGTTGTATTTCATTGTGTTTTGTTGTATTTTGTTGTATTTCATTGTATTTTGTTGTATTTCATTGTATTTTGTTGTATTTCATTGTATTTTGTTGTATTTCATTGTATTTCATTATATTTTGTTGTATTTTGTTGTATTTTATTGTATTTTGTTGTAGTTCATTATATTTCATTGTATTTCATTGTATTTCATTGTATTTTGTTGTATTTCATTGTGTTTTGTTATATTTTGTTGTATTTCATTGTATTTTGTTGTATTTCATTGTATTTTCCTGTATTTCATTGTATTTTTGTTTTATTTCATTGTATTTCATTGTATTTTGTTGTATTTTGTTGTATTTCATTGTATTTTGTTGTATTTCATTGTATTTCATTGTATTTTGTTGTATTTCATTGTATTTCGTTGTATTTCATTGTATTTCATTATATTTTCTTGTAATTCATTGTATTTTGTTGTATTTCATTGTACTTCATTTTAATTTGTTGTATTTCATTGTATTTTGTTGTATTTCATAGTATTTCATTGTTTTTTCTTGTATTTTATTGTATTTTGTTGTATTTCGTTGTATTTCATTGTATTTTGTTGTATTTCATTGTATTTCCTTGTATTTATTTGTATTTCATTGTGTTTTGTTGTATTTTGTTGTATTTCATTGTATTTTGTTGTATTTCATTGTATTTTGCTGTATTTCATTGTATTTATGTTGTATTTCATTGTATTTTATTTTATTTTGTTGTATTTCATTGTATTTTCTTGTATTTCATTGTATTTCATTGTATTTTGTTGTGTTTCATAGTATTTCGTTGTATTTCATTGTATTTCATTGTATTTTCTTGTATTTTCATTGTATTTTGTTGTATTTCATTGTATTTTGTTGTATTTCATTGTATTTCATTGTATTTTGTTGTATTTCATTGTATTTCATTGTATTTTATTGTATTTCATTGTATTTTGTTGTATTTCATTGTATTTTGTTGTATTTCATTGTATTTCATTTTATTTTGTTGTATTTTGTTGTTGTTTTTTTATTTCATTATATTTCATTGTATTTCATTGTATTTCATTGTATTTTGTTGTATTTTGTTGTATTTCAATGTATTTCATTGTATTGTGTTGTATTTTGTTGTATTTCATTGTATTTTCTTGTATTTTCTTGTATTTCATTGTATTTTGTTGTATTTAATTATATTTTTTTGTATTTAATTGTATTTAATTATATTTATTTGTATTTCATTGTTTTTTCTTGTATTTATTGTATTTTGTTGTATTTCATTGTATTTCATTGTATTTTCTTGTATTTTATTGTATTTCATTGTATTTCATTGTATTTTGTTGTATTTCATTGTGTTTTGTTGTATTTTGTTGTATTTCATTGTATTTTGTTGTATTCCATTGTATTTTCCTGTATTTCATTTTAATTTTTTTTGTATTTCATTGTATTTCATTGTATTTTCTTGTATTTTATTGTATTTTGTTGTATTTCATTGTATTTCATTGTATTTTGTTGTATTTTGTTGTATTTCATTGTATTTCATTGTATTGTGTTATATTTTATTGTATTTCATTGTATTTTCTTGTATTTTCTTGTATTTCATTGTATTTTGTTGTATTTCATTATATTTTGTTGTATTTCATTGTATTTTGTTGTATTTCATTGTATTTCATTGTATTTTCTTGTATTTTATTGTATTTTGTTGTATTTCATTATATTTCATTGTATTTTCTTGTATTTCATTGTATTTCATTGTATTTCATTGTATTTTGTTGTATTTTGTTGTATTTCATTGTATTTTGTTGTATTTCATTGTATTTCATTTTATTTTGTTGTATTTTGTTGTATTTCATTGTATTTTGTTGTGTTTCATTGTATTTCGTTGTATTTCATTGCATTTTGTTGTATTTCATTGTATTTCGTTGTATTTCATTGTATTTCATTGTATTTTATTGTATTTCATTGTATTTTGTTGTATTTCATTGTATTTTGTTTTATTTTGTTGTATTTCATTGTATTTTGTTGTATTGCATTGTATTTCATTGTATATTGTTGTATTTCATTGTATTTTTTTGTATTTCATTGTATTTTCTTGTATTTCATTGTATTTCATTTTTTTCATTGTATTTTGTTGTATTTCATTGTGTTTTGTTGTATTTTGTTGTATTTCATTGTATTTTGTTGTATTTCATTGTATTTCATTGTATTTCATTGTATTTTGTTGTATTTCATTGTGTTTTGTTGTATTTCATTCTATTTTGTTGTATTTTGTTGTATTTCATTGTATTTTGTTGTATTTCATTGTATTTTGTTGTATTTCATTGTATTTTGTTGTATTTCATTGTATTTTGTTGTATTTTGTTGTATTTCATTGTATTTTGTTATATTTTGTTGTATTTTGTTGTATTTCATTGTATTTCATTTTATATTTGTATTTCATGTATTTCATTGTATTTTGTTGTTTTTCATTGTATTCTTTTGTATTTCATTGTATTTCATTGTATTTTGTTGTATTTTGTTGTATTTCATTGTATTTTGTTGTATTTCATTGTATTTCGTTGTATTTCATTGTATTTCATTGTATTTTGTTGTATTTCATTGTATTTTGTTGTATTTCATTGTATTTTGTTGTATTTCATTGTATTTTGTTGTATTTCATTGTATTTTGTTGTATTTCATTGTATTTCATTTTATTTTGTTGTATTTTGTTGTATTTCATTGTATTTTGTTGTATTTCATTGTATTTCGTTGTATTTCATTGTAATTTGTTGTAATTCATTGTATTTTGTTATATTCAATTGTATTTTATTTGTATTTTGTTTTATTTTATTGTATTTAGTTGCATTTCATTGTACTTCATTGTATTTTGTTGTATTTCATTGGATTTTGTTGTATTTCATTGTATTTTGTTTTATTGTATTGTATTTGGTTGTATTTTGTTGTATTTCATTGTATTTTCTTGTATTTCATTGTATTTTGTTGTATTTCATTGTATTTCATTGTATTTTATTGTATTTCATTGTATTTCATTGTATTTCATTGTATTTTGTTGTATTTCATTGTGTTTTGTTGTATTTCATTGTATTTTATTGTATTTTGTTGTATTTCATTATATTTTCTTGTATTTCATTTTATTTTCTTGTATTTCATTATATTTTGTTGTATTTCATTGTATTTTGTTGTATTTCATAGTATTTCATTGTATTTTCTTGTATTTCATTGTATTTTGTTGTATTTCATTGTATTTCATTGTATTTTGTTGTATTTCATTGTATTTCATTGTATTTTGTTGTATTTCATTGTATTTTGTTGTATTTCATTGTATTGTGCTGTATTTCGTTGCATTTTTTTTGTATTTCATTATATTTTATTGTATTTTGTTGTATTTCATTGTATTTTGTTGTATTTCATTGTATTTCATTGTATTTTGTTGTATTTCATAGTATTTCGTTGTATTTCATTGTATTTCATTGTATTTTCATTGTATTTTTTTGTATTTCATTGTATTTTGTTGTATTTTTTGTATTTCATTGTATTTTGTTGTATTTCATTGTATTTCATTGTATTTTATTGTATTTCATTGCATTTTACTTATATTTCATTGTATTTTGTTGTATTTCATTGTATTTCATTTTATTTTGTTGTATTTTGTTGTATTTCATTATATTTCATTGTATTTCATTGTGTTTCATTGTATTTTGTTGTATTTTGTTGTATTTCATTGTATTTCATTGTATTGTGTTGTATTTTGTTGTATTTCATTGTATTTTCTTGTATTTTCTTGTATTTCATTGTATTTTGTTGTATTTCATTATATTTTGTTGTATTTCATTGTATTTTTTTGTATTTCATTGTATTTCATTGTATTTTCTTGTATTTTATTGTATTTGGTTGTATTTCATTGTATTTCATTGTATTTTCTTGTATTTTCATTGTATTTTTTTGTATTTCATTGTATTTTGTTGTATTTTTTTATTTCATTGTATTTTGTTGTATTTCATTGTACTTCATTGTATTTTATTGTATTTCATTGTATTTTGTTGTATTTCATTGTATTTTGTTGTATTTCATTGTATTTAATTTTATTTTGTTGTATTTTGTTGTATTTTGTTGTATTTCATTATAGTTCATTGTATTTCATTGTATTTCATTGTATTTCATTGTATTTTGTTGTATTTAATTGTGTTTTGTTGTATTTTGTTGTATTTCATTGTATTTTGTTGTATTTCATTGTATTTTCCTGTATTTCATTGTATTTTTGTGGTATTTCATTGTATTTCATTATATTTTGTTGTATTTTGTTGTATTTCATTATATTTCATTGTATTTCATTGTATTTCATTGTATTTTGTTGTATTTCATTGTATTTCTCTTTCTGTAGCCTTCTATTTCCTGTATTTTCTGTATTTCTTTCTTGTATTTTTTGTATTTCATGTTGTATTTTCTTGTATTTCATTTGTATTTCATTGTATTTCTTTGTATGTATTTTCTGTATTTCCTTCATTTTCCATGCTTCTCTTTCTGTATTTCTTGTATTTTTCTGTATTTCCCTGCTTCCATTTTCTCTGTAGCCTTCTTTTCCCTCTTGTATTTTGTTGTATTTCTTCTTTTCCTGCTTCTTTCCTGTATTTTCTTTCTCTTTCTGTAGCCTTCTTTTCCCTGCTTCCATGTTTCTCTTTCTGTAGCCTTCTTTTCCCTGCTTCCTTCATTTCCCTGCTTCCATGTTTCTCTTTCTGTAGCCTTCTTTTCCCTGCTTCCTTCATTTCCCTGCTTCCATGCTTCTCTTTCTGTAGCCTTCTTTTCCCTGCTTCCTTCATTTCCCTGCTTCCATGTTTCTCTTTCTGTAGCCTTCTTTTCCCTGCTTCCTTCATTTCCCTGCTTCCATGTTTCTCTTTCTGTAGCCTTCTTTTCCCTGCTTCCTTCATTTCCCTGCTTCCATGCTTCTCTTTCTGTAGCCTTCTTTTCCCTGCTTCCATGTTTCTCTTTCTGTAGCCTTCTTTTCCCTGCTTCCTTCATTTCCCTGCTTCCATGCTTCTCTTTCTGTAGCCTTCTTTTCCCTGCTTCCTTCATTTCCCTGCTTCCATGTTTCTCTTTCTGTAGCCTTCTTTTCCCTGCTTCCTTCAGTTCCATGCTTCCATGTTTCTCTTTCTGTTGCCTTCTTTTCCCTGCTTCCTTCATTTCCATGCTTCCATGCTTCTCTTTCTGTAGCCTTCTTTTCCCTGCTT
>NC_066517.1:25559956-25652456 GCF_024679095.1 Eriocheir sinensis | reverse complement strand
CCAAGATGACCTACCAGAATGTGAGCATCGTGCTGTCGCCCACCATGCAGATTTCTCACCGGGTGCTCAATGTCTTCTTCCTCAACCGTGCCTACCTCTTTGGGGGAGTCGCCATCAAAAAGTGAGCCTTCGGGGACTTGGGGGAAGGGACACACCCACACACACCCACACAGAAGCATGGAATAGACTGGAGGAGGAGGTGGTTTGTTCAAGAAACATTTTAAGGAAAGGCACGGCATGGTGGTAATTACAAGATTTCTAGCACACACGACGGGGTTTTGACAAGCGGACAGGTGGCGTGTTTATGTCACAAGGGTGTATTTCTCCACGCTGGCCTCACGGTTTCTTTCAGGTCGATGGGCGGTGAGACTGCCAGCTCCAGGGTGAAGAAAGGGAAGAGCCCACGCATAAAAATACACCCTTGTGACATAAACACGCCACCTGTCCACTTGTCAAAACCCCATCGTAGTTGCTGGAAATGGAAAAGAATGCTGCTATCCAGTTTAAAATGTTGCCCCTGATGTTATAACTTTTTTCTCAATTAATCTCCTGTGTGGAACTTTATCAAATGCTTTAGCAGAATCGCAATATGCAACATCCACTGCGCTGCCTTCGTCCAGATACTGTGTCCATTGGTCCAGCACGGCAATGAGCTGCAGCCAGTACCGTTCATCATCTGCCCGTCCGTAGTATTGTTTTCTGCTGAGTAGTTGATAATTCTTCAAATGCTCTGAAAATGTTCTCTTATTATGGTTTCCATTATTTTGCATATGACAGGTCAAACTCACAGGTCTGTAATTACCTGGTTCATTTGTATCAGCCTTCTTATAGATGGGTGTAATGTTGGCCAGTCTTCATGTAACTCACTGGTCTGCAATATCTTCCTGAGTGTCCCTCCCCTCTTTTATCACCCGTGGGCCTGGAGTGCCAGGCAGTGTTAACAGTGCCACAGACAGTGTTATGTGATGCAAGACAGATTAGTTACCCAGTGTTAGGCTGTCTTGTTACCTGACCTGCCTACCCCTCTCCTGTGACATGGGGTCAGGTGTTATGCAGTGCTATGTGATGCCAGGCAGTGTTCATAGTGGCATAGATTTGTGTGGTGCCAGAATCAGTGTGATGAAAGTCATTGGTGCCAGGGACGGTATATGTATAGAATAACACCCAGGTGACCCTAGGACAAAGCCTTATTATTCTCCCTCACTCCCCTCAATGTTACCAGCTTACCGTAGGCATAACATTGTATCTTTCTGTTTCTGGCCCATAAATATTGCAAAAAAGACCATCAGTAATTACCGATGTTAACAATAATTATAAATGCATATTGTTATCTTTATGGGGCGATAGTTTGGGGTCAGAAAAGACAATACGCCAAGTACTACTAAGGGCTGGTAACCCTAAACTACCACTTGAGCCAGCTAAACGTAATATATGGAGGAGAAAAGAGAATAAACGAACCCGTGGACATACCCACAACTCCTGTGAAAGCCTTGTCAAATATGTGTAGGCCTACTTGTGTGCGAATATATGTAAGAGCATGGGCCTAACTTTTCTTCTTCCTCCTCAGGTTTTGGGCGCCCAGCCGTACACGTGAACTAACAGTCTTGGCTTCAGGGCAGGTCGCTAAAATGGTATGTGTGTGTGTGTGTGTGTGTGTGTGTGTGTGTTACGAAGGTTTTCATCATTAATATAAAAGCTTGTTGTTGGGGTGAGAGGTGGAGTCAGAGGTCAGCGATGAATACATACATTTATTGGGGTAGTGAGAACAGACTCCCGCCGTGAGGGGCGGCCGGGCTAACTGAGGCTTTCGCGCTGATTAATTTTTTTCTCGGTAGATGGTGGCTCGCGCTAATTGCGGTTTGCTCTAATTGATCTAGCGCTAAGTGGGGCTTTCACGCTAATTAATTTTTTTCTTGGTAGATGGTGACTCGCACTAATTGCGGTTTGCTGTAATTGATCTCGCTCTAACTGAGGCTCTCGTGCTAATTAATTTTTTTCTTGGTAGATGGTGGCTCGCACTAATTGCGGTCCGCTCTAATTGATCTCGCGCTAACTGAGGCTTTCGCACTAATTAATTTTTTTCTTGGTAGATGGTGGCTCGTGCTAATTGCGGTTCGCTCTAATTGATCTCGCGCTAAGTGGGGCTTTTGCGCTAATTAATTTTTTTCTTGGTAGATGGTGGCTCGCGCTAATGGCGGTTCGCTCAAATTGATCTCGCGCTAAGTGGGGCTTTCACGCTAATTAATTTTTTTCTTGGTAGATGGTGGCTCGCGCTAATTGCAGTTCACTCTAATTGATCTCGCGTTAAGTGGGGCTTTCGCGCTAATTAATTTTTTTCTTGGTAGATGGTGGCTCGCGCTAATTGCGGTTCTTCTAATGTCAGGAGGGAGCTTATTGTACATCTTGGGGCGGCAGAACTGAAAGCGCGCAATCCAACATTTGAAGAGTACCATGAAGTGTGATTCCAGAAGTGGCTCGGCGAGTGTTAATGCCTTCACCTGGCTGTACTTCATGTAATAATTCTCTCAAATACGGTGGACGGCCATTAATCAAAGCTTGGTGTGTCAAAACACATAACTTAAATATGATAGAATCTTCATCCAGGTATTTCTTGATAAAAGCAATATTTCTAAGGTGATATCCAGCTATCCTTACGACATTATTTATCTGACATTTCAGTGTCAAATTGGAATCCAGCAACACTCCCAAGTCACGAACACTTTCAACAATATGAATTTCATTACCACCTATAATCATGTTCCCATCACCAAAATAACGTAGAGTGTCCTTCCCCACAAACATGAATTCAGTCTTATCATCGTTTAATTTCAATTGCTTATAATGCATCCAATCCTTCCTTGACTGAATTAATAACACTATTGATCTTACCACTTGTATTTTCAATATCAGCGATGGAAAAGTAGAACTGGGTGTCATCAGCAAATAACTGCTCATCGGGTGTCTCTGTGAGAGACAATCCTGAGTGGAGGAGGCCAAGGGGACATCCACGGAGTTAGTGGCTGGAGCAAGTTATAGTAGATCCTGCAGGGAGGTACTCAGGATGGCCTGCAGGGAGAGTCGCCCGGAGGGACCCCTGGGCTTGGCGTCGTAGGGTGGGCGAGGCGACGCGCCCCCTGCATATGCCCCCATTGATTGATTGATTGTGGTGGTGGTGGTGTGTGTGTGTGTGTGTGTGTGTGTGTGTGTGTGTGTGTGTGTGTGTGTGTATTTACCTAGTTGTAGTTTTACAGGCCCGGTGTGGTCCCGTCTCCATATCTGCATTTATCCAACTTTTCCTTGAAGCTTTGCACACTGCCAATACTACATCCTCACCGTTCCAAAGCTCTATATCTCTTTGCAGGAAGCTATATTTCTTTATGTCTCTCAGGCATCTTCCCTCCCTCAATTTTTCATCCTCTGTGCAGGGATATGAACCTTTATCTGACTAATGAGACTTTCTTTCAGGGCTGTGAGGAGGAGGAGGAGGGAGGCTGTGGTGAGGAGGAGACTTGACAACACTACCATCGCCATCAGGCCAGGCTAAGGTAATGTCTGCTTGATCTTGTTAGGCTCAAAGGGAAGGGAAAGAAAAGGAAGGGAATGAGAAGGAAGGGAAAGGATAGGAAAGGAAGGGAAGGGAAGGGAAAGGATAGGAAGGAAATGAGAGGGAAGGGAAGGAAAGGAATTGAGAGGGAAAGGAAGGAATTGGAAGGGAAGGGAAGGGAAAGAAAAGGAAGGGAAGGAATTGGAAGGGAAGAGAAGAGAAGGGAAAGGAAAGGAAAGGAAGGGAAGGGAAAGAAAAGGAAAGGAAGGAAATGAGAAGGAAGGAAAGGAATTGAGAGGGAAGGGAAGGGAAGGAAAAGGATTGGAAAGGAAAGGAATTGGAAGGAAATGAGAAGGAAGGGGAGGAATTGAGGGGGAAGGGAAGGGAAAGGAATAGGAAAGGAAGGGAAGGGAAGGGAAAGGAAAGGAAGGAAAGGAAGGCATTGGAAGGGAAGGGAAGGGAAAGGAAAGGAAGGAAATGAGAGGGAAGGGAAGAGAAGGGAAAGGAAAGGAAGGAATTGGAAGGGAAGGGAAAGGAATTGGAAGGGAAGGGAAAGGAAAGGAAGGAATTGGAAGGGAAGGGAAAGGAAAGGAAGGGAAAGGGAAGGGAAGGGAAGGAATTGGAAGGGAAAGAAAAGGAATTGGAAGGGAAGAGAAGAGAAGGGAAAGGAGAGGAAGGGAAGGGAAAGGAAATGAAAGGAAGGGAAGGAAAGGAAAGGAAGAGAAGGGAAGGGAAAGGAAAGGAAAGGAAAATGAAGTTACAAAAAGAAGGAAAAAGTAATATATGAAAATGTGAGCCTTCCTCTGTACCGTGAACCTAAACACACATATTTGACAAAGCTTTCCTAGGAGTTTTAGGCATTTCCAGGGGTAGTTTTATGACCCTGGTGGTAGTGTGCCCCTTCCTCTGTACCATGACCCAACGAAAACATATTTGACATGGCTTTCCTAGGAGTTGTGGGCATTTCCAGGGGTAGTTTTATGACCCTGATGGTAGTGTGACCCTTCCTCTGTACCATGACCCTAAGAAAACATATATTTGATAAGGCTTTCATAGAAGTTGTGGCCATTTCCAGGGGTAGTTTAATGACCCTGATGGTAGTGTGACCCTTCCTCTGTACCGTGAACCTAAAAACACATATTTGACAAGGCTTTCATAGGAGTTGTGGGCATTTTCAGGGGTAGTTTAATGACCCTGATGGTAGTGTGACCCTTCCTCTGTACCGTGAACCTAAAAACACATATTTGACAAGGCTTTCATAGGAGTTGTGGGCATTTCCTGGGATAGTTGAATGACCCTGGTGGTAGTCTGACCCTTCCTCTGTACCGTGACCCTAAGAAAACATATATTTGACAAGGCTTTCATAGGAGTTGTGGGCATTTTCAGGGGTAGTTGAATGACCCTGGTGGTAGTGTGACCCTTCCTCTGTACCATGATGTTACAGAAGCACTCATTAGAACCAAATTGATCTCTTTT
This sequence comes from Eriocheir sinensis, assembly GCF_024679095.1. NCBI lineage: Eukaryota > Metazoa > Arthropoda > Malacostraca > Decapoda > Varunidae > Eriocheir > Eriocheir sinensis. The sequence goes on along the minus strand of NC_066517.1, from coordinate 25,647,436 downwards.
TTAAGCCTTTGCAAGTAGTTAATGTTAGAGTCGGAAACATCTGACAATCCCATCTTCTTACAGGCCAAGCAGTGCAGAGGAGAAGGAGGAGGAGGAGAAGAAGGAGGAAGAAGAAGAGGAGGATGTGAGTTCTATACATAAAGGCAGATCAATATATAGAAGCTTATGGAGTAGAGGAAATATGTCATTCTATGTATTAAAGAGGATAAGAGGGAGGAGAAGGTTAACTTGTAAATATAGGCAGAAGTTTATGTGCCAAGGAAAATATTTAAATGATTTGTATTATGCATGTATTGAAATGGTATGAACTTGGATGTTTGTATGTATAAGGCTATGGGATTTACTTACAAGGTCTGTAGTGGTTTTTTTACTTATAAGGTTGTACTCAGGATTTTACTTATAAGTTCTGTGGCTGTGGGTACCTCCTACAAAGCCTTTCTACTATGGCTATTAATTAACAAAAACCTCTTTCTTTCAGCTTGTGTACTGGCTCAGAAAGTAGTGAAAGGGTGCATGTTATCTATGAAGGCTATATCAATAAGTATGGAAGTGTGTTATGGCTATTAACAACAATCTCTCTTTCAGCATGTGTACGGGGATAGAAAGTTACTTGGCATATATTGAAATGTCATGCACTGAGAGTATTTACGTAAAGGGCCGGGGTTATTTCTTGTAAGGTACTGCGCATGATTTTACATATACAGCCTTTAGTGTTTCTTTAGGTTAAGGTATTTCCTATCCCAGCACGTATAAGAAACTTGGGTATGGATTTATGTGTGAGTTACTGAGTTGCATGTATACTAAAATGTGTATTTGGGATTTTCGTCTTCTGTGTTTTATATATGTATATCCTAAGAATGGTGTTTTGTTGGGAAAAAATGTTATGCACTGGGGTTATTTATATACAAAGTCTGTGGTTATTTCTTCAAAAGGTATTTCCTATCCCAGTACGTATAAGGAACTTGGTATGGATTGAAATGTGCGTGTTACTGAGTTGCATGTGTATGTGCACTCAATGTATTGGGGTATATATTGTGTATTGGGGGTATTTATTTCAAGGTTAAAGTACTGAATGGAGGGGAATTTATGTAGGGGAAAGGTCTGTAGTGGGGGTGTCGTAACTAACAACCTCTCCTGCAACAACTCCTACTGGTGCTTGTGTATAGATTTAATTATGTATTGGAGATATGTATTTGAAGGTTAAGATGCTGGATGGAAGGGTATTTATGTTGGGGTAATATGATAATGTCTGTAGGGATTTGTCTTAACTTAACAACCCCTTCTGCAATAGCTACTACTACTACTGGTGCTGTCCATAACTTACAACACTTCCGTACTAGGAGTATTAACAAAACCTTTTAATTTCAGCTACCAAGGACAACCTCTTCTGCTCCGGGTATCAACTCCTGCACTCCTGGGACTGGCATAACATCTGCATGCCCTTGTAACAACTCACTCTGCTTCTGCTATTCATAACACCCCATTCTGCGTCTGCTGTTGTAACATGTAACAAAGGGCATGGCTTCTGTATACTAACTCCTGCTCGCATAACCCACATGGATTTACACTTCTCTCTCTGCTTCTGGCCTTCGTATCAACACATTCTGCGCCTTCCTTCGTAACTAATCCCACGGCTTCTCTGCATGACAACTCCGGCTGCTTACGGCAAAATTTCGCATAACAATTACTCCTGCTTACGTATGACAATTCTCTTTTGCTTTCGTAACAGCACGTATGGCTTTTGCATGTGAACGCATTTCATTTCTGCTGCGCACTAACCCACACTGCTGCTTTGAGTATCCTAACGACCTAACCCGTTCTGTAAGCTGCCGCCCAGTGCTTCAGGTGACCCCTAACAAGCCTGTCGGATCGGCGTCTAGCGAGGGAGGTTCTGTCAGGTTCCGTTCCCTGCTAGAGCTGTCTCCCTTCACCTTAAAAAAAATAGTTTGATATAATTTGAGAGCAGCAGTACAGGCCAGGTATCAGAGAGGGGTTCAGGCCTATATGGGGACACCTCTGTTAGGCTTGTACCTCAATAAATAACTAGAAAAAAGTTGGAAAGTGTTAAACAATGACCATACGTAACCTAGTCATGTGTGAATCCTGACTATGGAGGGAGATTATCCTCAAACACGTACGGTTATATATATATACATGTCTTTTACCCACCCATGCGTGCAGTACGGGTGGTGAACTCTGACCTCTATGAAATAAATATACGTAACAGGAAAAAAATAAATTGGTTTAAAATATATTTCCCTCATCCATATTCGGCAGCAGATATGTACAGGTTGAAAAAACGGGTTGATATCTGATGTTTGACCCCACAGTTGACCGTTCGTCCCTGCGTCTGGGATCGCTACGTCAACATCTTCGGCCGACGTCTCGACCTTAGAGTTGAGTGTCCATCCCTGCGTCTTTGTGTACCTGCGTTAAAATCTTCACCACCATATGACGTTGAGTCTGGCGGGCGTTGTTTTGGAATCTCGAGACGGCAATTTCCCACGGCTGTTAAGGGTATGGGTCAGGCTGTCATGGGTGGCTGTTAAGGGTATGGGTCAGGCTGTCATGGGTGGCTGTTAAGGGTATGGGTCAGGCTGTCATGACTGGCTGTTACGTAAGCCTCGTCACGGTGTCAAGGCTCGTAAAACCACCCTTGGAAATACTAGCAACACAGCGTATATGGAAAGCCTTCAAGTGATGTAGTGACTCGTGGAAATATTTGCAACCTAACATATTTCGCCCGGTGGTGGTGGTGGTAGGGATCATGTTTCTTAATGGTCCCTCTAAGCGAGAAAAATGAGAAAAAATCATCACACACAAACCATTTCATAATATATATCAAAGCATTTGTGATCACATTATGCATCATCTATTTTGGGGGGGTTATATCAAGGCACAAATTTCAGTTGTATGTCTGTTTATTGAGGGGACTGTTTGGGTCTTGTATTTTCTGTTGTATATTTCCAAGGCCAAAAAGGTCAGTAATTGGGTTCTCAATGATGTTTTTTTAGGTTGATGGTACAGAGGAAGGGTCATAAAAGCACCCTTGTCTGTAACTCCCCTGAAAGCCTTGTCAAATATGTTTTGTTTTGTTTTTGTTTTTGTTTTTTGGTTTTTTTTGTTTTTTTACGTCATGGCCTATTGCTCCGGTAAGCTTCTTCCCAGTGGATCCTGATGGTCGGCCCAAGGCTTCTTCCCGGTGGGGCCTGATGGTCGGCCCAGCCCATTCTGGTGCAGGCAAGTGTTTATAGTGGTGCCATCTTGCATTGACTCATGCTGCCCTCCCGGAGCTCATCTTTAATCCTAGAATCTAGAGTCCGGGTTGATAGGTGGTCTTCTGGACAGCATGTGGGTAGTTTTAACCCGATAGCAGCGGGGATCATGTTTCTTAATGGTCCCTCTCAGCGAGAAAAATGGGAAAAAATCATCACTCACGCAAACCATTTCATAATAATATATATCAGCATTTGTGATAATTTTATGTATCATCTATTTTGGGGGGTTCAAATCATGGCACAAATTTGGCCCATCGCTGCTACACGGTAAAGCCACAAATTTGGCCCGTCCCTGCTACCGGGTTAAGCCACTCGGCGGCCTTTGGTGAGTGAAATTTACCCCTCATAGCCAGTGGATAGATGCAACCACATAGATTTCTGATCCCAGTATGTATATTTTGGGGGGGCGGAATATTTTAAAGTGAGTGAGACCTTCACAGCCAGTGGATAGATGCCTCATTATAACCTTTCTCCTCTTCTGTTCAAAGCTAAAAACCTAATCTTTTTCCCTCTTCCTATAGCTCAAGCCCATCCATAGGGGGGGGGATTGAGGTCTAGCACTGTCTTGGATAAAAATGTGAGAGGATTATCCCAGCTTAGCTCAGGCCCTTGGAAACCACTTATAGGGAAATACATGTAAGGTTGTGTCTACAGGTCAGCTAGTATTCCTCCTGTCTCATAATGCTTATAGTTTTTGCCTTCAACACTGATTTGATAACAAGGTGCCAATGCTCAGGTGAGGGAAAGTGCATGTGTGTGGGTGGGTCGGACAAAGTTCTTAAGCTTAAAAATAACAGGATTGATGTAGAAGAATGATTTACCCGCCCAAACAGTATGTACCCAGCCCCCTCAAGTACCCAGTGCAGTCTCAGCTCCCAATTATCTTTATTCTGGGGGTCAAAGACATTAAATATAAGTGTTTTCCCTTCCCATGTCAGCCCTAAGACCCTCAGGCCCCCAGTAATTGGTCACCTAACCTAACCAAGCAAGTGTCTCACCATAATACTGGTGGTAACATTTTAATTAACCTTTCCAGTGAGCAAAAAGAATTAATATGGAACTATGAATCAAATATCCCCAGCAATTAAGTCTCCACTTTGTTATGTAACATTAGTGAGGGTTCCAGTATATGTTAGATAATTACTAGCATTGTCAAGAACAGTTTTAATAGCCTTGTCAAGGGTTGGCCGAGAAAACAATATTATAACAAGCACTGAACTAATTCTTGAGTAATTGGACTGAGAAAGCCTTGATGGTACTCTATTTTTGCTATATTATAAAAAGTCTATAAGCGATGCCTTGGAAAGCTACCATAAGCAAGGGTTGGTCTAGATTATTGATGTCCAAGCTATTAATTATATGTATTTTCCCTTACCTGAAGCCCCCTAGCTCAAGCCCCCAGACCCTCAGCCTCTTCCAGACCTCCCCAGTAGCTACCTTATTTTCTGGGGGATCAAAACCATTAATTATGTGTTAGTTTTGATAATTACAAGTTATCAGCATGACAGCATTAAAGATTCAACGATGTGTCAGGCTCTACTCAGCAGGACTGATTTTTATATACCAATTATATGCTATAAATATAATATGCTGACTGAGTTTAGCATGTGATCTCTGAAGTCGATCAGCATATCCTCAAGTCAGCATTTAAAGTCAGCATCTCGGCTCTCGGTATTCAGCATGGTTCACTCGATGAAGAAAAGTGATATCTGAAGTCAGCTAACATATCCTCAAGTCAGCATTTAAAGTCAGCATCTCGGCTCTCAGCATTCAGCATGGCTTGGACTCGATGAAGAAGTGATATTTAAAGTCAGCATCTCTCTCTCTCTCTCTCTCTCTCTCTCTCTCTCTTCCCAGCACGGCTTAATTCGATATCAGCCCTTAATTGATGTTGCCGTTAAGTATAGCATTGACTATGATGCATGCAGGGGACGAGAAAGGTGAAAAAAAAAATATGACGAGGCGGAAGAATTATATATGGCGAGCGATCGAGTCCATTGGCGGGGGTGTTGCCATTCTGAGAGAGAAAAACTTGTTATTTTCTCGTAAGTTTATATATTAGAGAATTTCATCCATCCCTGTGTCTCGGTAAGCTAGGTCACAGGTCAAGTCATGCAATAAACATGTTCTGTACGAGTGTGATGACTCCGGAAACGATATATCAGTAGTGTACGCGCTGAGGTGACCGATCAGCTGATTGGGTAAGCGGAGATTTAAACATTACGTCATAGCTACCGGAGATGTGTGGATTTAAATTTACATAGATTTACATAGAAAATCAGACCACACAGACCCCATGGTCCAGACATAGGTGGTCTGTCCTTAAACCTAAGTGATTCTACGTTAATCCGATGGCTCCAGAACGTTGCATTTCTATATAGTTAATATTGAGTTGAGGGAAATACACGGTCGAGCTTGTTTTTCAAGGAGTCAGTCGTGTAACACTGGACCACTGAAGGAAGGCAGGAAGCTTATTTAGGGTGACCAGACGTTCCCGTTTTCAGTGACCTGTCCTCGGAAATGCCCCCGGTTTTCACTGTGACTCAAAGATGAAAAAAAAAAAAAAAAATGTTGAGCAAACTCTGCGTATAGTTTCCCCGCTCTGTCTCGCTTCTCATATCCTTCTGCACACTTTTGTACACTTTTCCACACTTACCCACGTCACCCTGCACACTTAAACACGTTATTATGCCCCGAGTTCAAGTGTTCTGAAGACTTTACTGATGCAAACTTTCCCTTCGGGTATCGTTTTCTTCTTTCGTTAATACTTAATAGCATACCCTGATCTTATTCGTCTCCCCTTATCCGTTATTTTGAGCGTGTTTTTACCAGTGAACTTGCTCTATTTATCCGTCGTCAAGTTCTAAGGTATCGTGTATTAAAGTTCCAACACTATGATGACGTCACGGCCTCCATTTTCCCTGTCGTCTGTGAAGGCTGCCGAGACAGCGCTGTATTTTTCTTGTTTTTTTAGGTTATTATAAAGTGCCCGGAAGCGCCATGCTGTGGGAAGGTTGGTGGATCCTTTGCCCTTATTTTAGTGTGCAGGGACAGGAAATCAGGGCGTGGAAATAGGGGAAAATTGGAAAATCTGTTTCATGTGATGGTGATGGCGGCGGTGATGACGGTGGTGGTGGTGGTGATGGCGGCGGTGATGGTGGTGACGGTGGTGGTGGTGATGGCGGCGGTGATGGTGGTGACGGTGGTGGTGGTGATGGCGGCTGTGGTGACAGGTGTTGGTGGTGATGGCGGCGGTGATGGTGGTGGTGACGGCGGTGGTGATGACGGCAGTGGTGACAGTGATGGTGATGATGACCGTTGTGGTGGTGGTGGTGGTGGTGGTGTATAATGGGTTGAGTTGACAGCCCCTGACCTGTCAAGCCACCAAACTGTCACTTAACTGTCATTCTCTTCCTGTCAAAATGTCGGGCACCTGTCAAATGTCAGGTGTTAGGTCAGGTCACGTTGGTCAGGTCACAGTCCACCTGGGTTTCTGTGGTGTGGAATGACGCTAGTAAACTCCACCTTCATTGACTAGCAATAGTGATAGGTTAGATTATTTCTATTTCTATACTATTTCTAATTCTATTTCTATTCTATTGTATTTTATTTCTATTGTTAGTATTTTTGTTACCATTAGGGTATTATTGAAGAAAGGGTAGCCTAAGAATTTTGACATTAATTTTGTCCTAAACTATTTGGGTGTTATTCCGGAAATCAGATTTGGTTAGGTTAGATTAATTGTTTGCATATTAGGTTAAATTGGGTTAGGTTGCCTTGGTAAAGATGTGGCAGGCTTTGTAATTCTCTGTTGGTGGTTGTCGCTGAGAGTTCGTGGGTGTATTTCTTGAGTTTTACCTGTAATTAGAAGGGGGCTTCGTGGTGCAGTGGTTAGCACACTTGGCTCACAATCGAGAGAGCTCGGGTTCAATTCCCAGGCGGAGTGGGAAAATTTGGGCGGCTTTTCCGATAACCTACACCCCTGTCCACCCAGCAGTGTACCAGGTATTAATTGGGGGTTGTGTCCCGTCTCCTGGGGTCTGTTCCCTTCTCCTATAATCCATCCCCTTCTGTCTCTCTCCGCCATATGACCACAGATGTTGCGTTGCCCACTAAACAAAACTTTCCAACTTTTTCCTGTAATTAAGTGATGGGGCTGAAAACAAAAATAAAAATGAACTAATGTAACCTGACCCAACCTGACCTGGCCACCCCTTGCTGTCATAATGGTGCTGGGTTATCCCACTACTCAGTTTTTCTGCCCTCAGCGCTCTGGTGTTATTTTCAGTCCTTTCAGCCGATGTACCCTGTCCACAGCTGGTAGCCTGAGGGTGACTTATCGGGGAACTTGTCACAGTAATTTCCGCACCCCAGCATGACACAGAAGGATGGCATTTGGGCAAAAAATCTGTCTTTGGGTATTAACGGTGAGGCTCATTGGTCCTCCAGAGCTTGCCGTAAAGAGAGTAACCCCATTGCTAAGTGTGAACAGTTACTCTCATGCACGCCACATACAATTTTAACCCATATATGCCCGTAAAAAATCAAGGTTCTTGGAAAAAGTTCTATGTCTGAGATGTATTAGAATATGACTTTACTGAATCATACCAAGTGTTATTTTGCCCTTTTACTGCATAATTTAGTAGTTATTTGCAATATGACTTTGTTGCGATAACGCAACGATGGGCACAATCAGGGCCGGCCCAAGCCTCCATGGGGCCCTAAGCGAAATTGTATTTGGGGGCCCCCTAAGTAAATAAACAGGTAGACAATGTTCTTACTGTAAATGTGTCATGTTTAATATATTTTTTATTGCTCTTGGGGGCCCCCTTGTGGCCTCGGGGCCCTAAGCCACCGCTTACTTCGCTTATGCGTCGGGCCGGCCCTGGGCACAATACTACTTGCGCGTGTTGCGAAAACGCAACGATGGTCAATGAGGTCCTTAGTTTCTTTATACAGTTTTGTGTATTATATCGAATCGTAAGCAATATCATTGCTTGATTATGAAAGGGTATTACTAAAGAATACTGTTTTGTGTTATTTATTGAAAATATCTTTACAGTAAAAAATTCAACATAATACATGAATAAATCAATACTATACAAAAAGTTTATATTTGCAATATTCTAACCATATAATGCGCTTTCCCTGTAATTAGGAGACGGCTATGGCCCCCATTATCTAGTACTAAACCTGTGCAAATTCAAAGTTATTAAAAATCAATTCAGAATTTTGTAAAATGAAAGAAGAATTCCTTGTCCTTCATGTTCATATTGCTAACCTACTCAGGGAGTACTTTTGTGATAATTTAATGAGCACTTAACATGCAAGGGAACATTGTATTTGTTGCAAACATAGACAGTTTGACTTTTACATTACCTTCATCGGCGTCGCCTTTCAGGAATACTCTTTGAAATATCATGCCCCTTATTGTCATCTCTCTCCTCATCTACATGTGCATTTTGAGCAGTAAGCATTCTCTGTCTGTGTGGATTACATGCTGGTACTCCATACTTCTTCAGCTGGTGTTGCACAACGTGGCGCGTAAAAGCTAAAAGATCTTCTTTATACCTGCCTTCCCTAGCAAATAACCATGCATTGTTCATATATGCATTCAGCAAATATGATAGAATAGGGATGTACCATTTTTTTTCCTCGAATTGCGATACGGTACTTGGATACGTTCTGGTCTAGCCTGTCTACACCACCCATGTTTGAGTTGTACATTCCAATTACTGAAGGCATGGGTATCACCACTCTTTTACATTCAGCTGCTGACCAACGCTGAACTTGCTTGACGGGGTGCACGCCACAATGTGTAGATGCGATGGTAACCACACCATTATCGTTCTAGAAAAGGACGCACTTTTACAAACTTGTCCTCTTTATCAAGATTAGTGTTGTCGGCTGCATGAAAATGTTTCATTATTTCATCGAAACGGTTTCTCCGCATTGAACTTGCTGTGAGCTCATTTCGAACATCAGGTTCCGTTGCCCAGTAAAGACGACGGCGTGGCAAAGTGTTGTAGCCAGAGAGCAACAAAATGCTAATAAACACTTTCATCTCATTGCATGACAACTGAAATGTGTGGTTTCCCTTTTGCACTGCATACATCACAGTATCTTTGTCCAGTCTCTCTATTGCAAGAGTGTCTAGGAACAGCTCAAATATTTCATGTGGTTGACGAGGTAGATCAGCTGTTTTAGGCCTGTAAGGGTAACTTGTAATTTTTTCCATGAAAGGGACATCATCCTCATGCCACTGTCTGTCTGATCTTGAGGCATTTTCTCCCAGACTTCCTCGAAATCGACTTTGAAGAACTAGGCTTTGGGGCATTATCCTCTTGCATGTCATCTTGCGGAGAATCTTCTTGGATACAAGGTGATTCATCGGTTCGGAGTTCAGCTTCACTCAGAAGCTGGGATCCAGTCAGATTTCTAATCTCGACATGATCTTCTTCACCAGAATCTTCATCAGTCTCATTCCCATCATCTGGAGGTGTTATGTAGATTGTTATTTGGTTTTCTGATTCTTTCATTGCACCTTCATCTTCTCCATCTGTGTCGTCCTCCATAGGCTTTTCAACTTCTTCTAAAATTTCATGCAACCTCAAAGGTCAGTGGGAAAAAACAAACACTGAGTTAGTAAAAGTGGGACATAAAAGAAAAGTAATTATTTTTATTATAAAGAGCAATTTTACTGTCTCTTCTCTGAATTTAGCTCTTGTTTCTATTGTATTGTCACTAAAGTTGTATGCCCACCGATGCGATAACGCAACACCACAAGGGCAGAGTGCCCATGGTTGCGTTTTCGCATCAGAAAATAAATGCAAATTTTACGGATTCATACGAAGTACACAACACCACCAAAGTTTTACATAATATCAGTATTGGGTACTAGAATCCATAATCTTACGATTTACTAGTGAAGGGAGCTTAAGCCTAACAAAATACACGATACTTACTTCTTTTTGTGAGAAGAAATCGAGTCAAATTTTAATGACACTTCTAGGAATTCCTGATACTAGGCATCTCTCTCAGGGGGAGAAAAAAAAAAACTGGACCAGTAGCTATGAGTGTCAGCTACAAACTGGCGAGTTCAAATCCTCTGTCACATTCTTTCCTGCGAGTACAAGTGGAAACATGTATAGGTATCTTTTGTGTTGTGAAAACGCAACCATGGGCCTATATGGGTTAAGTTTGATCACAGTTCCTCCATGTCCTCTTTTTTTGTTTTGTTTTTCACAGGAGAGGAAACAGTTCAAGGGCAGCAAAAAGGAAACAATAATGAAAGAAAAAGCCTGCTACTCACTGCTCCCACAAAAGAGTCAAGAGGCTGAAAGATAGGTCAATTTCAAGAGGAGAGGTCCTGATACCCTCCTCTTGATTGCTATACTGCAGTGTTCTACAAATTTTTCAAATGTCTTTCTGGGTGTGTGTTGTGCCGGGCTGTGTGAAGCTTAGTGTTTCCCTTGTTACAGGTGGACAGCAAACATTGTGGAAGCAGTCCTCTGAGTCATGGGGAGGACAACACCACAACAAACTGGTAAGTGCTTCTGTTCACACTAGTAACCCTTTTGGTGCACTACATGTTTTCAGTGCATATTAACACTGTCAAGGAAACTGTCTGCCAGGATCTTATTTATTAGTGAGTTATGATAATTTAAATCTAATAATAATCACTCAAGTTTTGGGTCACTTGACAAGTATATAATATTGTTATGCCAACCCCCTACCACACACCATCCACGGGCAGGCAGGCGGTGTGATCCCCACAACAACCACACGGGTACCAGTCACTCACAGCGGCCGACACAGAACACCGAGGGGAAGGAGGAACGAGGCAGGGCATAAAGGATACACGTTCAACACTAATTTCTAGTTTAATGACAGGTTCCTCACACAGTACAGCAACTTTCAAGGGCACAGAACAGTTAGTTCAGGGGCATGGCAGACACGCACACCGGATGCGCACAGCTCGCGAGCGGAGCACACAGATGAACCCGGCCGACGCCTCTCTCGCCGAGGGTGCCGCTGGGGAGATGCGGGCGGCGGCAGGCAGGCGGTGGCACCCAGGACGGCATCGTTGGTCCCAAGTCCTTGCTTAGGGTCATCACTGACGTCTGCCGCTTCACTCGCACCGCCCATGTTCTCGTTCGCCCCTTGGTCGGCCTCCGACACGTCCTCGTCGCTTCTGCTGGGCCTTATGTCCTCTCCTTCCCCGCCGTGGCCCCAGGAGTAGCGGCCTGGACCGTGGTAACGCCACAGCTGGTCCACGTGGACAACAGACGGGCGCTTTTGTCCCCGTCAAATCCAGTAGGTAACATCAGAGAGGGCTGCCACCACCGTGTACGGCCCCTCCCAGGGGCTCTGTAGCTTCAGCGAGAGCCCTCGTTGACGGCGGGGGTTATGCAGCCACACTGTCACCCACGGAGTATCTCACGTCCCTCTTGCGCCGGTCATATGTCTCCTTCATGGCCTGGCCTGCCACCTTGAGCTTGCCCTGCACGCGTCGGTGCACCTCAGCCAGGCTTTCCTGCAGTGCCGCTGCGAAGCCAGAGGTGACGGTGGGCAAGCTCACGTCGGGGGACTGCCCCGTGGCCAAATCCACCGGTAGCCTAAGCTCCCGGCTGAACATTGAACACAGAAAAATACATGCAATACACATAAATCAGTCTGTCCTCCACCACGTCCTCCACAGTCTCTTCTCGCGCCCCCATGGGGCTCCTCCTGTCAGCCATGCCATTGACCAGCCGCCAGTCCTCAGTGGGCTCTTCCACGCCATCCGCTCCACATGACGCTCGGGACAGTCGACACCAGCTCCTGGCCTCCACCCTCGGGGCAAGGTGCCCTCGCTCAGCCGTGACTACCTCCCCACACAGCCATGCACGAAAACCTCCTGGAAGCAAAGGGCACCACTCCGGTCACCCTCTCCAGCTCCCGTCCAAGGCCACCACAAGCCTTACTGGCCTGCGTCAGGTAGTCGAGCCCCAGCAAGCACGGCTCGTCTCAATCGGCGACGTCCATCGGCCGGTGCTCCACAGCACTGCCTACGCCGATACGAGCCTCCACTGGCCCCTCCAGCAGCACACACTACCCCGGGTCAGGCCGCGCCGAGCACTCCTCAGCCCCCGGTGTCCACTGTCACGCGTCGTGGCTACAACCGCTAAGCCTCCCACTGGCAACACGCTGGTCGGGCGGCGGCAGCTTACTCAAGGTGGGGCCCAAGGGCGGGAGACGGCTGGAAGTCGACTCCCTTCCCCAGCCCGTCCGCGCTTCCCGCCTGCGCCGCGCCCCTGGGCTTGGGGCAGGCGCTTGAACGGTGGCCAGACTTGCCACAGTCCTTGCAGCAAGGCTGAAAGGCGTCAGAACTCAGTCAGCCAAGGGAACGCGTCCTTCACTCCCTCGGACAACGACTGCGCATGTTCCCCTTCTTGCCACAGCCCCAACACGAGCCGAGAAAACCGTCCGGGCTCGTCTTCCTCGACTTCCTCTCCAAGCCCAGACACGCGTTGTCTTCACCACCCCTCAGTGCCTCTCGCTCACAACAGCCGACTCAGCACTCCCCTCTGTCTCTCTTGTCCCAACAAGTAGAGTTGCACCATGCTGAGCTAACATTGCATCATGCTACAATTTTATCACATTACACATACAAGCATACACATACAGCACATTCGTAACACTATTTTTTTTCTGGAATCATCATTATTTATAAAGAAGACATTTCCATTTACTGTTGATGAGGTTTCAGTGGTTACTTTCCTGAAGGTTACTGGTGTGTGTGTGTGTCATCTCAATAACCTTGACATTTTCATAGTCACATTGTCATGTTTTGGCTCGCCCTAAAATATCAAGATCTTTTCATATATAGCATCACAAATATCCAAAATCTACCAGAACAAAATAGTTTCGTCCTCACAGATTTCAGTGTGTAGCAAAACAGGGCCTTTTTTCAGTCTGAGAAACTAATGACCTACAATAACAACCCATCATTACAAAACACACCAAATCCTACCACAAAGAACTGTTAGGCAATCTCCAAAGGTCTGTCCCCTGAATCAATGAAGCAGACCAAGGGGCCTTTTTATCAGAGCCAGCGAGGGAAGAAATCTTTGCGGTTATTGCCCTAACTGAAACTTTAGTGCATGGTCTTTCAATGTCACTGTGTGTTTTCAGGATGATGCAAGTGAAGGCCACGAGAGAGAAGGGGGAGAGAGGACCAGGGAGTGATCCAATGTCTTGCTGCCCCACTCACTGAGACAAGGTGTGTGTGTGTTTTATTTTAATGTGTGGGTGTGTTTCAGAGTGACTATATCCTGTTATTATTACAGTATCTTGCTTTATAGTCAGACAGCTAATCTGTAAGTATTGGCACTCACTCACCACATGACTGCCGGGCCTGTTCCACTGACCCACCACTCAGTTAGTATTGGCACTCACTCACCACATGACTGCCAGGCCTGTTCCACTGACCCACCACTCAGTTAGTATTGGCACTCATTCACCACATGACTGCCGGGCCTGTTCCACTGACCCACCACTCAGTTAGTATTGGCACTCACTCACCACATGACTGCCAGGCCTGTTCCACTCACCCACCACTCTGTTAGTATTGGCACTCACTCACCACATGACTGCCAGGCCTGTTCCACTCACCCACCAGTCTGTTAGTATTGGCACTCACTCACCACATGACTGCCAGGCCTGTTCCACTCACCCACCAGTCTGTTAGTATTGGCACTCACTCACCACATGACTGCCAGGCCTGTTCCACTGACCCACCACTCAGTTAGTATTGGCACTCACTCACCACATGACTGCCAGGCCTGTTCCACTCATCCACCACTCTGTTAGTAAACCAATTCTTGCCTGTGTCCTTGTTGAATCTGAATATATCCAGTTTAAACCCATTACTACATGTCCTGCCTATTTCTCTAACCATCACAATATTATTAATATCCCCCTTACTAAAGTTCTTCATGCTGTTATAAGATACACAACACTTCATTACAGCCGCTGGACCCACCCATCGCCAAGTGTGCCAGGAGGTAAGAAGAAGCATGGGAGTGACTCTACACCATGGAACTTTGACAGACCTCCTCCCCCTGCCTTCAAGTCTGGCCAAGTAAGTGTGTGTGTGTGTGTGTGTTTTTCTAAAGGAGTGACTAAAGACTCTCTATTCTTCAACAACACTCAGCTGTCACCTTCTTCAACACTAAACATCCTTGGTCTATCCTTAGCTCAAAATCTCAACTGGAAACTTCACACCTCCTCTCTTACTAAATCAGCTTCCTCGAGGTTGGGCATTCTGTATCGTCTCCGCCAGTTCTTCTCCCCCGCAGAGATGCTTTCCATTTATAAGGGCCTTGTCTGCCCTCGTATGGAGTATGCATCTCATGTGTGGGGGGCTCCACTCACACAGCTCTCTAGGACAGAGTGGAGTCTAAGACTTTTCCTCTCATCAGCTCTCCTCCTCTTACTGATAGTCTTCTACCTCTTAAATTCTGCCACCATGTTGCTTCACTTTCCATCTTCTATCGATATTTTCACACTGACTGCTCTTCTGAACTTGCTAACTGCATGCCTCCCCCCCTCCCGCGGCCCCACTGCACACGACTTTCTACTCATGCTCATCCCTATACTGTCCAAACCCCTTATGCAAGAGTTAACCAGCATCTTCACTCTTTCATCCCTATACTGTCCAAACCCCTTATGCAAGAGTTAACCAGCATCTTCACTCTTTCATCCCTATACTGTCCAAACCCCTTATGCAAGAGTTAACCAGCATCTTCACTCTTTCATCCCTATACTGTCCAAACCCCTTATGCAAGAGTTAACCAGCATCTTCACTCTCTCAGCCCTTTACTGTCCAAACCCCTTATGCAAGAGTTAACCAGCATCTTCACACTCTCATCCCTATACTGTCCAAACCCCTTATGCAAGAGTTAACCAGCATCTTCACTCTTTCATCCCTATACTGTCCAAACCCCTTATGCAAGAGTTAACCAGCATCTTCACTCTTTCATCCCTATACTGTCCAAACCCCTTATGCAAGAGTTAACCAGCATCTTCACTCTTTCATCCCTCACGCTGGTAAACTCTGGAACAATCTTCCTTCATCTGTATTTCCTCCTGCCTACGACTTGAACTCTTTCAAGGAGGAGGGTATCAGGACACCTCTCCTCTCGAATTTTTTTTTTTTTTTTTCAGGACAGCGAGTAGCAGGCTTTTTTTTCACATGTGTTTCCTCTTTTTGTGCCCTTGAAGTGACTCCTCTGCTTTATAAAAACAAAAGAAGTAATAAGTACCAACACTAACAAATAGTCATAGCACGGTTTAGCAGCTTGATTCCTTATATTATTTTCCTCACAAACCGAAAAGTTCAAACCAAAATGAATGTACTGCTCAAAACACCGAGATCGCACACTACAGCACAAGCGTAAGTGTTCAGGAGGGTGCCACCTCTGTGAGTGTACAATGCAGCCCATTCACATTGTTTTATGCTCTGAGCGCTCTGGTCTTGCAGCACAGAGGGCTTCGTGGTGCAGTGGTTAGCGCACTCGCCGCACAACCGAGAGAGCCCGGGTTCGATTCCTGGGTGGAGCGTAAAAATTTGGGCGGCTTTTCCGATACCTTATGCCCCTGTCCACCCAGCAGTGTACCAGGTATTAATCGGGGGTTGTGTCCCATCTCCTGGGGTCTGTTCCATTCTCCTATAATTCCTTCCCCTTCTGTCTCTCTCCGGCATATGACCACAGATGTTGCGCCGACTAAACCAAACTTTCCAACTGTTCCCTTCTCCTATAATTCCTTCCCCTTCTGTCTCTGTCCGGCATGACCACAGATGTTGCGCCCACTAAACCAAACTTTCCAACTGGGCTTTACGCTGGCGTCCCTGACTGGTACAAACGGGTGCTGCTCCTACACACCACTCGTACACTAAGGCATTTTCAGGGAATTTTGATGCTTGTAAATCCAAATGTAATGGCCCGAAATGTACCACAATTGTAATGGTATTTTTCCCCATGTAAATAGAGTTAACCTGGGGTGTTTGTGCAACCAGTTATATATGTATGTGGGTTTCTCATGAGAGAGAGAGAGAGAGAGAGAGAGAGAGAGAGAGAGAGAGAGAGAGAGAGAAAGGAAAGAAGGAAGTACACAAGAGAAGGAGGAAAACATGAAAAGTAGGAGAGGAGAGAGAGAGAAAGAAGTTTGAGAGAGAGGGGAGAGAGAGAGAGAGAGCGAGAGGGAAGAGATGGGTGTTGAAACAAAGAGGCCTGTTGTGCTCCCATATCTCCCCTACAATCTGTAGTGTCAACAAAATTCAGAGGTGTCAGGGGTCAAAACAGGGTATCGTTGCCAAAAGTGGTCAATCTGCCTTCTTTTAATTATTGCGGGAGAACGGTAAATATTTATAATGGAAATAAAATACCAGAGACCTTATATTGATATTGGAGGCCTACCAAGGAAATCTCAGGTCTCAAGCAGGCCTAACCTGCGGTCAGTTTGTCACTCCGTGACGTCACACCAAGGCATTTTGGGGCCGAGACTAACGCCCCTGCCTCGGTGGTAGGTTGTGGGAGCGAGCTCATTCTCACGAGCGACATCGCCCCTTTCAGGTGAGGAAAGAACTGTTCACGGTCTTCAACTCACTTTGGCTATAATACTATAACTGAGACTGGATTCTCACGAGCGACATCGCCCCTTTCAGGTGTGCCAAAGGCAAGCCTGACAGATGGGAAACTGGGCGTCGTCCAGACCAAGGCCAACATGCAGCAGTAAACACTTTTGAAGCTGCGTTGTGGGGGATTGCCTGTGGCAGGGTGTGTGAAGAGAGGAAGGAAAGGAGAAGGCCAAAAGGGTGGTATGTGTGTCGTTCTCAGGGGTAACAATGGATAAGCGCAAACACTCACTAGTTTAGTTAGGACTTAATTAAGGTGTGGAATGGTGGAGTCTGTGTTTCCCCGTGTGGGCGGAAACAATTATGTTGGTGCTACTTATTGCCATGTGTGCATGCTAGGTTAAGGTGTTAATGTCAACCTGTGTTCATGGTATTTACAAGTGTAATTAGTGATGTAAGCTAACCTCTAATAAGTGGACCCTGTCCTATGACCCTTAGTTCACCATCAGAATCCCTAAACAATAATTACCTCAAGTAACTTTCTTAAAGTCGTGTTACCGATATTACTTGGGCAGGTGATGATCCTGTGTGCGATAATGGTGCCTTATAAGACTGGGTGAATAAACTACTAATTTTACTCTGTGGTTTAAATGATCAATAATTAATTCTACTTCGAGGTATAATGAACCTACATAATTAATTAAAAAGAGTGCCCATGAACGGCACGACAAAATGGTGGCAGCGGTGGGATGATTTACTTTGATGGTGTGAACAACAGGCTCGGGACGGGCTTCACTTGTTGAGAATTAGTGTCAGGAGAAGTGAAATTAAATTGTCAACATGCCTGGAGACAAGGTAAAACTTGAGTCCTCAGGGGCAACAGGAGGACCCCAAGAGCCAGAAGTGAGGATGGTAGAGTTTGAGAACAAGTTGAAAGAGCTGGGGGATATTATTATTGCACAGGGGGAAATTCTCACCCAACTAGGTAATGAGACCCTTGTCAAGACAGAAGTAGGAACCTCACCTCCACCCAAAACCATTTCTACTAAGCCCAGGGACATACCCATCCTGCAGTTACATGAACTGGATGATTTAGAGGCTGCAGGGAAACTCAGTCTCTTCTTTGACCTTGTTGAACAATGTACCACCGAGGATGGGGATAGAATGAAGGTGGCTAAAACAAGAGTTAGTTCAGATCTTGCCATGCTCATTCATAATCAACAGGGGAAAAGTAATTGCCAGTCTTGGGAGGATCTGAAACAGTTCCTAAAAACCCAGTTTGCTGCTGAGGTGACTCTTGATAGGGCCTGGCAGCATTTTGAGAGCCATCACTATGACTGGGCTCTCAACCCACAAGGGTTTATGAATACTCTAATGTACAAATATGCTGTTATTGAAAGTAAGTTCCCCAGTGACCCCCTCCCTAACAAAGAAAAGGCCATAAAAAGGAAATTGTGGAGTGGATTGCCAGCAGAGGCAAAGGGAAGGGTAGAAGGCTTTTTGGATGAGAGTTACCCCCTCAATAAGTTTGTTGACCGAGTGGAGCACGAGAGACAGCTCATAATTGCAAAGCATGTCCCTACAATAGGTAGAGTTGAGAAGGAGCAACCTGCCTCAGAAGCCACTACCCCGAAATCTGAGTCAAAGAGTGAGCTCCAGGAGCTTAAAAACCAACTTGATTCGCTCTCAAAGAAGCTTGAACGCCTCACCCCGGGAAGACAGCGGTATTGCTCCTACTGCCGCAGTAATTCCCACGACCAGCGTGAATGTACACGCAGCCCACCACCAGGACATTGTTTTGATTGTCTACGAAAGTACTGTAGACGCGGGCACCCAAATTGTCCAGGGAAGAAGCCCCAATCTAACTCACACTGACTAGGATCCATAAGAAATACTTCCCCAATAATATCCATCGCAGTAAATGGGAGAATCGTGCAGGCTTTAGTTGACACAGGCAGTGGCCACACGCTGGTAAAGAAATCAGTAGTAGAGAGACAAGGTGGGGAGATCAGTACCAGGAAAGAAACACCAAACCTCGCTGGAGTGACTGGCACCCCTCTACGTATTGTGGGAATGGCCTGGCTCGAGATAGCGGTTGGAGAAGAAAAAATTTATAAACAGTGGTTCCCAGTAGTGCCAGACAGCTACTTAGATTCAGGTGTTTTGTTGGGCTGTGACGTTTTAGGACAGGCTAACCGCCTTATGCTGTGGGGAAATGCCACCTATCCTGTGTCCAGAGTAACAAAGAAACCAGGCAAGGTGGAAAGAGTACAGAGCCTTGTTTCAAGGGAAAATCAAAGGGTTAAAACACCTAACCAGCTCAGAGTGAGGGAAAGGCTTGTCATTCACTTGTACCCATTAGAGGTGAAGGCTGCAAAAGGGAAGACCATCATGGTTTACCCTCATCATGGTATTAGTAATCTGAATTACCCTTACATTAGCACAGTTGATGAGGAGAATAAGATGATATGCCTTATAGAGAACAAGGGTAGAAGTAACAGGGTACTCCAAGTTGGGACACTTTTGGGGACATATGAACAAGTAACCCCAGACAGCAGTAACGTGAAATCCACCACAGTCATCCACAACGATTTACTCCCACATTCAGATCAGCCGCGTAGGAGTGGGGACAGGCGTGACAAACTTAGGGCTTTGTTAGAAAAGCAAGATTGGAATCATTTATCAAAAGAGCAACAGCAACTTCTGGCAGAGGTGATCCAGGAACATCACCTAACATTCATATTGGACAAAAATGAGTTGGGATGCATTCAATCTCCCCCAGTTAACATTGGTATTAGTGATCCAACGCCTGTTAGGAAACCAGCCCACCGTTACCCGGAAAAGGCAAAAGAGATAATAGCAGATCTCCTGCAAGATATGGAAGCTAGGGACATTATAGAACCCTCAACAGCAGCTTGGCTAAGCCCTATTGTCCTTGTTACCAAGCCAGATGGCAGTAAACGCATGTGTCTTGATTATAGAGAAGTGAACAGCCACCTCACCACTGACATTTATCCTCTCCCCAGACTGGAAGAGTTGGTGGAAACTGCATCAGGAAACAAGTACTATGCCACATTAGACCTGAAAGATGCTTACTTCCAGGTGATGCTGGACGAGGAGAGCAGAGACGTTACCACCTTCAGTGACGGTGTGTCTTTGTACAGGTTCAAAAGGTTGCCTTTCGGCTTAAATTGCAGTCCAGCTATATTTTCCCGTCAGATGGCCACAATATTGTCTCCCCTTATTAAACAAGGCTGGATAAGGAACTATTTGGATGATGTTATTCTATGGGCTCCTGATTTTGACACTCTAGTTAAGAGGCTGGACACCTTTTTCAAGTGTTTCACCCAGAGTGGAGTCAAACTGAATCTTAGTAAATGTGCCTTTGGTCAGAGGCAAGTGAAATTCTTAGGTCACATTGTGTCTGAAGAGGGATGTCAGCCTGATCCGTCAAATGTAGAGGCAATAAGAGACATGAAAGCCCCAACCAAGGTGAAAGAAGTCCGCCGTTTCCTTGGAATGTGTGGCTTCTATAGGAAACATATTCCCAGATTTGCCAAAATTGCAACTCCTCTCACCAACCTTACTAAAAATAATGTAGCATTTGTGTGGACAGAGAAGTGTCAGGAAGCTTTTGAAAAATTGAAACAGTGCCTTACACAAGTGTAGTGCGGCGACGGCCTGATGAACGAGCCTCCCATAACCCACTTAGCCAGTGGTGTACCTCTTTGGCCGACTCGGTAAGGAGTGGCTCTCCCGTCACGCTGGTCGCGGGTTCAATCCCAGGCAGCCGGGGAATACCCTCACTTTGTCTTGATTAATTTCTCGTGTTATTTCGATACACGCAGAGGCCGTGTTGAGAAATAGGAAGGATAGAAAATAAGCTCGTCGGGGCATTACACAAGCACCAATCCTAGTAAGAGCGGACATCTCTCAGCCATTCGTTGTAACAACTGATGCCAGTAAAACACATGTGGGTGGTGTGCTAAGTCAAGTGCAGCCTGACGGGACAAACAAGGCCATAGCGTACTTCTCAAAGAAGCTGAAGCCAACAGAGGTTAGGTATTCAGCTACAGATAAGGGGGCACTAGCAGTGGTCCTAACATGTAGGAACCTCCATCATTACCTATGGGGAGCAAAGTTTACCATCTTCACAGACCACCAGCCCCTCACTAGTATATTTAAGAAAAAGACTAAGTCCCCCCGAATGAACCGTTGGATCCTGGAGATGAGGGAATATAACTATATAGTGCACTATGTTCAGGGCAAGGATAATCATGTTGCCGATAGCCTTTCACGGCCAGTAAGGATGATACAGAGGCCTCAAGAACCAATATGGTTGGGTAAGAGCAAGGAGGAAATGAGGGCACTGCAGTTAGAGGAAGATAAATGGAAGGAAATGACTGAGTACCTTGAGGGTGGTAGAATTCCACGCAAAAGGCTTCCTCGTTGCACCCTGAACCAGTTCTCTTTGTGGGATAATATCTTATACTATACAGTGACCAGGAAGGATGGCAGTGAACAATTTTGTCTTGTTGTCCCTGAGTCCTTAAAGCAGAGTGCACTCCATCATGCACATGTCCAGTCAGGTCACTTAGGTCAAAAGAAAACCCTCACCCCTGTAGAGTCTCTATTTTTCTGGTGTAATATGAAGACTGATGTATGTAATTATGTTAAAACCTGTTCCACTTGTCAACAACTGAAACATTCTGCAGGCTTACAGCAGCAGTGGCAAGAAATGCCAGCAGTAGATAAGCCTCTTGAAAGAGTCAGTATGGATGTAGTTGATATGGTAGCAGGTACACAAGGCTTTAGGTATGTATTGACTGTATTAGATCACTACAGTAGGTACACTAAATTGTTTCCCCTGAAGACTAAGGCCACAGAGGGAGTATGTGAAGCTTTCTCGAGTTATATTGCAGACTTTGGAGCTCCTAAGGCTGTCCTGGTGGATAATGGTGGCGAGTTCAGTTCGGCCTCCTTGGTTGGGTTGGGAAATGGTTGGGCCCTTACAGAGTGGTTGAAGTGATCAGGGATGGTTCTGCTTATGTACTGGAGAATGTTTTTGATGGACGAATACTGCAAAGGGCTGCAGAGAAGGTGAAACCTTATTGTGGTAGTGAGGAGTGGATCACCGCTCCCAGAGAGGTAATAATCCCTGAAGAAACTGAACCTGAACCTTTACCGCCCCGAGTGCGTCGACCACCAAGGCGATATGTGGAGGAATGTTGTGTCCATAGTTCATAAGCTTGTATCTGTATTAGCTCAGGATTTTTACAATGGTACTACAATGTATGTTTTTTTTAGGATTTTGGGTTGTACAAGGTGTTAGCCGGATATGTTGAGGGGGAGGGGTTGTTAATTGAGGGACACCTAGGCAGGATGGGTTAAGCTCCACCTCTCTCTTACCCTTCTGCTGGTATTACACATTCCAGCTTGGTGTGGCTGGTGTCTATTCTTGGGGGATGATTTGTAATTGGTTGGGAAGGGATGCAGTATAATGTGGATATTTAGCAGAGGGGGAACACCTCACTTGAGCTCAGGTTTTAAGTTGTGCCGGCGTGGATGCTAGTAGGCACGTATGACAGATCCCCGTGTGCAGGACCTGGTAGTATCTCTTCATGAGGCGTCAAGCAGGCTCTCGGTTATATACCTATGGGTGCATTTCCTGCTGCGGAAACGGATGAGTTGTGTGATTAGGAAGTATGTCTGGGGGTTGAACGATTCTGTTTCTTTTCTGGATTTTTTTGGGGCGGATGTTGCGTGCTAAACAGGACCCCTTGGTGCCGTTTCCTGTCGCTGAGAGAGGCGAGTTTGTCCCTGTTGCGGACGCTCATCCAACCTGTTACCCAAGAGGGATACTGGGACTGGCAGCTCAAGTCGAGGAGGGGAGTAGTAAGGTCCGTAAGGGACGCTTTTAGCCGAGTCTAGGCACAGAAACTGTACTCACGCAGTGGGCGGAGGCAGTATTTGGAGTACACCCTGTAGGAGCAGATGTTGTTAATGACTCCTGTTTGTGGAAGTTTCCACGTCTTTTGTGTTTACCTGCCTACCCTAGATGATATGAATATTGAATACTATGTTGTATTGCAGTTGTTGCTAGCCTTGTACTCCCATGGTAGGTGTGTCACCAATCTCCTGTACTTAGTATTATTCCTTATGGCTATGTTCTAGATTTACTTATGGGAAAAAATACCAAATCGAAGGGGAAGGTCGTGTAATGGCCCGAAATGTACTACAATTGTAATGGTATTTTTCCCCATGTAAATAGAGTTAACCTGGGGTGTTTGCGCAACCAGTTATATATGTATGTGGGTTTCTCATGAGAGAGAGAGAGAGAGAGAGAGAGAAAGGAAAGAAGGAAGTACACAAGAGAAGGAGGAAAAACATGAAAAGTATGAGAGGAGAGAGAGAGAAAGAAGTTTGAGAGAGAGAGGAGAGAGAGAGAGAGGGAAGAGATGGGTGTTGAAACAAAGAGGCCTGTTGTGCTCCCATATCTCCCCTACAATCTGTAGTGTCAACAAAATTCAGAGGTGTCAGGGGTCAAAACAGGGTATCGTTGCCAAAAGTGGTCAATCTGCCTTCTTTTAATTATTGCGGGAGAACGGTAAATATTTATAATGGAAATAAAATACCAGAGACCTTATATTGATATTGGAGGCCTACCAAGGAAATCTCAGGTCTCAAGCAGGCCTAACCTGCGGTCAGTTTGTCACTCCGTGACGTCACACCAAGGCATTTTTGGTCGCCATCTTTTCTCTGAAGAGTTCGGCTTGGCTTGAGAGTATGCGTCAATGTACACTCCACTACAACCAGTCCAACGAGAAAGCGGGGAACATGTATGGCGATGAGAAGGAGCCCAGCGGTGGCGTCAAGTTCTTCCTCGAGAAAAACAGCGATGACAGGCAGAAATTCAACAAAAACCAGCACTGCGTCATGCCTCTCAATCCACCTGGTGGGGCACAGGGGAACAAGCTCTTCACGCTTGGCCGAGGTAAGCTTGACAACCTCTGTGAAGCGGAGACAGTGCATATTTGAAGAATGAACGAAGTTGCACACCTCGGTCAGTGTTTGAAGAGCGATCTTCACTTCCTTGACATCACACAGCTTCGTCAGTACTAGATTCTGCCGGTGGTCAGAGCAGTGGATCGGCTTGGCCAGGGTGTACTTCTTCATGAGTACTGCGGCACACCCTTTGAATTTTCCCATCATGGCACTTGCTCCATCGAAACCAAGTCCCCTGCACTTGGCCATGTCCAATCCGAGGTCTTCAACGGTGCGCAAAAGGAGCCAGGCTAAACCTTTACCAGTGAGGCCTGGCGTGCACAAAGGCAGGGAAGTCTTCCCTTATTTCCTGATGATAGTGGCCTGCACTAAAATTCACTTTCTGCTTGCATGTGAGGAATGAGGTCACCCCGTATCCGCCCCTGGGTTACGGGTATGTGGTACGTAACGTTGGGACCTGTTCGGGTAAGCCACGAGTGCGGATCTTTGCTTTCTATCCCCAGAGTAGTCCACTGTAAGTCAG
Organism: Eriocheir sinensis; assembly: GCF_024679095.1. Classification (NCBI taxonomy): domain Eukaryota; kingdom Metazoa; phylum Arthropoda; class Malacostraca; order Decapoda; family Varunidae; genus Eriocheir; species Eriocheir sinensis. Next base: position 25,623,009 of record NC_066517.1, on the reverse strand, counting down.
ATTATACTGCTCACTGTACCAGGAATTACCTTCTGAATAAAGCCTTGAACGTAATGACGACGCACTCTGCTCGTTTGAAAAGCTGTTATGAATGTTTGGGACAGGTTACTATGGTGGCTAGGTCATTACGTACTCAAATCAGGACTAGGTTTTGGGAGACAGGTCAGGTCATTTTGTTGTAGACTTGTGATACTGGGCTGGACTGCACTGGGTACACCATCGCACGCTGAAGTTGTTGCGCACAATTTATAATGATATTTTTTTGGAGTGACGGGCTTTTTTTCATTATTGGTTCTTTTTTTTCTTGAACTGTTTACTGTAAAAAAAAAGTATGTTAATGTTTACACAGTTAATTGACACCGAACTTGATTTGCAGACACTACCAAACGAAGAAGAGGAGGAGGAGGAGGAAGAAGAAGACGAGGAACACAGGAGGAAGCCATTGGTGAGTGTTAATTTATTTTTTTCTAAAATGTTTAACGAGCAATCAAGGAATTTTTATAATAAGGAGGGAAAGTGTGATGTTTTTTTGTAGTTTTGTTAAGTTGTCGATGGGGAGAAGGCCCCCATTAGATAGCTTACACTATAGCTGGTCTGTTTCGTTAGGGGGGTCCATGGGCGCACAGCCCCCTATTAGGGGGTTGAATGGGCAAAGGCCCCCATGAGGTAGCTTACGGTATTGTTGGGCTGGTTTAGTTAGGGGGGTCCATGGCTGCAAAGGGGAGGGGGGGGAGGGTTATATACATCCATTTAGACTTTGTGGATCATCTTTAGTGGAGGTAATTCTCTCTCTCTCTCTCTCTCTCTCTCTCTCTCTCTCTCTCTCTCTCTCTCTCTCTCTCTCTCTCTCTCTCCATTATCTATCTTGGTTGCTTCCATTAAAATCTTTCTTATATTTTCTCCCTCTCAGCAACAGCTTTCTCCCTCTCTATTCCGTCCTTTTTGGCTCGAGGGCCTCTTCAACAAGGCGTCACAGTGCAGGGAGGCGTTAACATGAGCCCAATCAGAGTGGGATGGACGCAGGAGAGGTTTGAATTCAATCTGGGTTTTGATGACACAATATTAACTATATCCTCGGATTGGTATTATACGACACTTTCGCTTCTCACGTCAACTATGTTCTGTATTTCTGAAGGTCAAAGAGGGGGCAATCGGGTTCTAATGAGTGTTTCTTCATGTTCATGTTCTGGTCAAAGAGGGGTCACACAATGACCTGGTTGCCAAATATGTGTTTCTTCATGTTCAGGGTACAGAGGAAGGGTCAACCTACCACCTAGTCATAAAACTATACTCCTGGAAATGTCAAAGACTCCTAGGAAAGCCTTGCCAAACATGTGTTTCTTTAGGTTCAGGGTACAGAGGAAGGGTCAACCTACCACCTGGTCATAAAACTATACTCCTGGAAATGTCAAAGACTCCTAGGAAAGCCTTGCCAAATATGTGTTTCTTCATGTTCAGGGTACAGAGGAAGGGTCAACCTACCACCTAGTCATAAAACTATACTCCTGGAAATGTCAAAGACTCCTAGGAAAGCCTTGCCAAACATGTGTTTCTTTAGGTTCAGGGTACAGAGGAAGGGTCAACCTACCACCTGGTCATAAAACTATACTCCTGGAAATGTCAAAGACTCCTAGGAAAGCCTTGCCAAATATGGAAGATTAAATAGTTTGGAAAACCTGACCATTGTGTAGTGAGGTAGAGGAGGGAGGCCTTCCCCTACCTTCTGACAGCTATCAAATGTCAGGCTGGGGAACACAATTAAATGACCTCTAAGGCAGTGAGGAGAGCAGAGTGGCTTCACTGCATGTACTTTCTGGGAACAGCACAACTAAAATCACACACTGACTCAACTGAAGAATTTTATTTTATTTTATACTTTTTACAATTCAATATTCTTGTATCCAGTTATGTCGCCCCCAACCCAGGGCCTTGGTTACCCCCGCCCCCCTATGGGCCGGTCTTACAGTCCTTTCGGGAGCGGCAAAACGAAAACGCGCACCAGGTTTGTTGGCTGGCGTACGAGAGCCAGGCGCCCGTCTTACACTCAAAGATTTACGCTCCCCAACGAGACCCGCACCGAACCTAAATCGTCGGCAGTGTTGGTATAACTGGTCGGGCGAGGTTGGCGAGCGTGAGCGTGAAAACGTAAACAAAGTCACGTGATTTATTGGCGCGTACCATGAACTGTACAGCGATCACTGTCGTTTTTCTCGAGATAAATCATGTTTTCAGCATTACCTCGTCCCCAGGTAGAGTTGTGGGTATGCCTCAAAGCTGCGTGCGGCCTCTGTGTTTGTCCGCCTTACTTGTCCTTGAGTCTGTGGTGGGTAATAATAATAATAATGACAGGGCCAGTGTGATATTCCTGCTACCCACAGTTTATCTTCCCAAAGTTTTCCTAGATACCCATTAGTTGGTCAGCCCAAAAGGGTCCATGAACAGCTGGGTGAGCTGCGTGTCGACTAATCAAGCTGAGATTCATACACGGACACAGGGATTTGCTGCTGAACCTGCTAACCAATGTACCAGTGTTTCTTTAATCTTCTCCTGGGCATTTTTGACGTGCGGCCCTCCCAGCTGATCATTCTCCTTTTCAGTGTGATAAAAAAAGGGGGAGTAGAGGATAAAACACCCCAAGGACGAATATTTACAGTCTTTGGTAAATAGTTTAGCTCTGCCACTTCAAAATATCATGTACTCTTCCAAACTGTGGGCAAAGGGCAAAAATAAATGCTATTTAACCATAATATGAAGGTGTACATTATAAGTAACTAACCTAAGCAGACGTAACATAACCAAACCAAAACCAAAAGTGTTATAATTAGTTTTACCATGTAGATATCATTGCAAAATAAAATTTCTACGGTGTAGATACTTTCCCTTGTAGATAACAAGCCAAAGTACGGCGTAGATATTTTTTTTCTTGTAGATAACAAGCCAAAGTAGCACCACCTAACCACTGCAGCCACTGCCCCGACTGTCCAGTGCACTGACAGTACTGGCAGGGTTATGTTAGGTTTGTTTAGATTAGTTAGCCTTCTTTAGTACTTCTATTGAACTACCTACTTGTTTGTTTATTTTCTTCAAATTATAATGGTATTGAGTATTATTAATCTGAAAACAAAAAGGAACAAAGCAGGGGGAATTGTTTCTTCACTCAAAGAAATGGATATTTGGGAAAACCTGGGGAAAGTAAACTGGTAACTCTCCTGTCACACTACCCATGTCCCGGGATAATTAGTTCTTACCAACAAGCAGCTCTAGGGCCAGCAAGATGGAGAAGAGCAATGAGGCCATTTGCAGCTATAGCATATGCCCCCAACTCTACCTTTATTTATTTAGCATGGGGTAAAGGTAAAGAATGTATCGTTGTTTCACATTAATATTTTATTGATAAAATAGTTTTATTTAGCCTTAGTACGTGCAATGAAAAAGGATTACACAGTCTAATAATTTATTTTTCCATGTTGAAAATACAGGTAAACTTCTTACCAGGTAAAGATTTTCTTACAGCAAAAGGTCTTTTATGATATTTGTATCTTGACTGCTCTTTGATGCTGTAAATGGACACAGTCACCACAGGACAGCCCCAGGGAGCAGAAATATTGGATGATTCTGTCACTATTCTCCCTCCATTTCATCTGGCCTGTACGGTTCTCTTTTCTTCTCTTCTGTAGCTCACATTCCATTGCTTTGGACTGTTAAGCCTTAGTAAATGAACTTATCTACCTTTGCCAACTTAATGAAACCTTACTGTACCATCTCCATAGGGCTCACTCACGTGTACTCAGGCTTGCTCCTCCTAGTTCATTTTCAGTTTCTTTCCTGCCTTCACTACACATCACAATGTCACCCATAAATATCATGGTCCACGGAGACTGCTGCCTCAACCAAACAGACATAACCTAACCAAACCTAACCACTGCAGCCGCCGCCCTGACTGTCCAGTGCACTGACAGTTCTGGTTCGGTTATGTTAGGTTTTCTTAGATTAGTTAGTTTTCTTTATTACTTCTATTGAATTACTTATTTGTATATTTTCTTCAAATTATAATGGTTTTGAGTACTATTAATCCAAAAATACTAAGAAATAAAGCAGGGGGAATTGTTTCTTCACTCAAAGAAATGGATATTTGGGATAACCTGGTGAAAATAAACTGGTAACTTTCCTGTCACACTAGCCATGTCCCAGGATAATTAGTTCTTACCAACAACCAGCTCTAGGGCCAGCATGATGGAGATGAGCAATGAGGCCACATGCCGCTAAAGCATATGCCCCCAACTTTACCTTTATTAATTAATTTAGCATGGGGTAAAGAATTTATCATTACATATTAATATTTTATTGATAATATAGCTTTATTTAGCCTTAGTACGTGTGATGAAAAAAAGGATTACACAGTTTAAAAATTTATTTTTCCATGTTGAAAATACAGGTAAATTTATTACCAAATAAAGATGTTCATACAGCAAAAGGTCTTTTATGATATCTGTAACTTGACTGCTCTTTGATGCTATAAATGGACACAGTCACCACAGGACAGCCCCAGGGCTTTGTCCTGGAGCAGAAATATCGGATGATCGTGTCACCATTCTCCCTCTATTCCATCTGGCCTGTACGGTACTCTTTTCTTCCTTTCTGTAGCAAACGTTCCATTGCTTTGTTCTGTTAAGCCCTAGTATTTGAACTTATCAACCTTTGCCAACTCCACTCACTGAAACCTCACAGTATCATTTCCGTAGGGCTCACTCACATGTACTCAGTCTTGCTCCTGCTGATTTTCATCCCTCTTATACAGTGCATACCTCCACCTCTCTAGTTCATTTTCAGTTTCTTCCCTGCCTTCATTAAATATCACAATGTCATCCACAAATATCATGCATGGTCCACGGAGACTGCTGCCTGACCTCATCCGTCAGCCTGTACATCACTACTGAGAATGAGCGGACTGATCCTAGGTGTAGTCTAACCTTGACCCTGACACTCTTTGTAACTCCTGCCATACCAGCAACATCATAAACTTTTTCGGACACATGGTGTGCTTCCTCGGATAGAGAAATTATATGTAGAAAGTGTACCAGGTATATTAGTTGACATCTCCAATAGCCCTGCTACCTGATGACGACAATTTATATGCAGTCAGCTATGGTGAAGAGGAGATTGCTTGTGACCAGGTATTTCACTGTGACAAGCATCTTAAGATTCAGAAGAATTCCACATCCTGTGGGAGAGACATATATGTACATAAAGTATTATTAAAAAAAAATGCTGTCATGTTGAAATTAGGATGAAAATAAATAAATGTTGGGTGTGCAGAAAAGAAGAGAACTGAGAAAGAAACAAGCTGGAAAATTTAAACAAGTACACAATAACAGTGACTGAGGAACAGAGTGATGAATGGAAGAACAAATTGTAATGCTAATGCAGCTATAGCATTTGCCCCCAACTTTATTTTTTTTAAACTGAAAGATAGGAAGGGGGCCGAGCCGAACCTATCCTGCACAATCCTACATAACCTACCTGAAGATTTTGGCCTGACCTGAGTGGTATATTTCAGAGACTGCCTTCAATTTTTTGGGTAACCTATGATGCTTTATCGTATGGAAATAACTGTCGCACCAGAATACAACGACGAGAACAATGGAGCAAAATACTTACAGAATAACAACACAGCTATTTCAAGAAAATATAAAAAAATCTCCTTAACTGCCATTCCCATAAATTATTCAGAAATTAATATTGTAGTCAGTATTTTAAATAAATGAGAAAAATCATCTTATTGCTGTGGAAACTTGCTGTGAAGTAGCTGTCAGGGCAAATGACACTATCTTAGAGCTGCAGCTCAACATTAGGATAATAACCTATCACTGCTCAGGATAATAACCTATTGCTGCTAAAATAAACTAGGGCGACTTAATAGATTGAGAATTATATATGATTCCACGGAACTAAGCAAACCTAATAATTAGTACCCTAATGCCGTCTGAATCTATCGAGCTAAAATAGTTACCTTTCACTGTAAGACAGTAGCCTATCACTTCTTATCTAGTTATTCATAACACAAACAGTCGTACTGATTACTACATAAAAATATATTCAAAATAAACTGGTGACCACCGGTGATGGGTGTATTTCTATAGTTTTTGTTTTTTCTCCCCCTCTGCCTGGGACCAACTACAGTACTATGAATAGTTCCATTATACCTTGAATGTTTTTTGGGTGGCTGTCTTATATATTCTTAATATTTCATAATAGAATTCATGTTGATTGAGTGCCACCAAATCCACAGGTATGCAATAGTTTTTTAACCCTATCAGCACACTCGTATGAGCCATGAAGACAACTACATACAACATTTTCAAAAAGAAATGTCAACAGATAAATAAAACACTAAATGTCCTTACCGAAAATATCCATTGCGTTGGCTGAGACGACAGACTCTGTTGTGCTGGCGGTGTACGATACACTGCCCAATAAAACGCTTGTACAACAAAAATAAAGGTGTTTTGAATAATTATTTGCCTTATATATGCTCTCTGCATGCTAGGTATGTTATATCATTGCATATTTACTTATTTACTTTGAATTTATAGGTTACAAATCTCGTTTTCGTCACCTCAACCGCTCCCCAAAATCTCTTTACCAAAACGCCGATTTTTCGTTCGCGAGCGAGCGAAAAGCAGCGGCCAAGAGCGACTGTAAGACCCGATCGTGCGCGGAAGGCTTTCGTTCGCAGGCTAGCGAACGAAAACGGGTGACTGTAAGACCGGCCCTATACGTTTGCCACTGGTACAATGAGGTCTCCTTTTTCCAGTGATCATTCCCTTCCTAGTGCAGCAGCCAGTGTTGGTGGATATGCTATCCCAACCTGTCAAGGCGTGTATCTCAACATTTAATGAAGGGATTTGCTTCTCTTTCTCACAAAGTTATATTTCAACTTGAAACACGCAATCTATAGACAGTTATATGTAAAAATGATAGTACTTTTACATTTATTAAACCTCTGCGGCAGTAGTTATCGGCGACACGAGAGCTTTGTGAATGGTGACGGCACAGTGGACAGCATACCCTTGCTGGCACTCCTCATGATGTCATCAGTGTTATGTGAATGCCAAATTCAAGGCAGTTAACAACATATAGTTGATAGCAAGGAGCTCTGTCAATCCCACTTTGTTGGTGAGGCACAAAACTGTGAAGTAAACGCTTGGTGCATCCGCCCCTGAGGTCTTGCAGCGAACAAAGGGAACCCACGCCACTGTCTTCCACTTGTACAAACAGGGAACACCAGGGCACCGATCACAAGCCAAACTTGTGATTACTTTTTGCTTGTGAATCAAAACACTCGTAAAGTCAGGCACTCGTAAACCCATGCAGGTTCGGCAGACTGCTCCCGAGAGTGTCATCTGGCCCTCGCTCTGAAAAGGTTCCCCTCCCCTGCCATAAGCTGTACTTTTCCAAGCAAGATCTGTTGTGAATAGTATTGTAAAACTCTGTGCTGTAATATTAACCATGGCAATGCGACTATGTACTCTGCTCCTCTAAGACATCTTAACCCATCTGCTGCAATTGGCACGGATTTGGTTTTCACTGTTAGCCTGGTAACATATACTTCCAGGTCTTTCTCTGCCTCTGTGGTGGATAGTGGAGTGTTTCCCATGTGGTATTGGTGTGCTGGATATTCCCTCCCAAGTGCAGGATTTTACGTTTTTCTTCATTGAATTTTAGCAGCCACTTTTTGTTCCATTCCTGTAGCTTGGTGATGTCTTCTTATAGGAATTTCTGCACTCAAGGGGTTAACTCATGAATGAACTGACTAACTAACTAGCTGACTAACAGGGACCCTGGCTTCCATAAACTTCATATTAACCCAAGACTCTCAGCTCACTATTTTCAGGTGCTTTCGGTTCCCACATATTTATTTCCCAGTGCCAAAAAGGAGATCAATTGAGCTCTAATGGGTGTGTTTTTTAGGTTCATGGTACAGAAGAAAGTTCAGATTACCAGCAGGGTCATGAAACTACCCCTGGGAAAGCTTTGTTAAATGTGTGTTTCTCTTCATGGTACAGAGGGAGGGTTGAACTACCACCTTGGTCATAAAACTACCCCTAGGAATGAAAGCCTTGTCAAATGTGTGATTCTCTTCATGGTACAGAGGGAGGGTTTAACCACCACCAGGGTCATTAACCCGTAAGCTGCGGGACTGAGATTCTGAGTGCGTCGCCTAGTGCGGCTATATCAGCGAGAGATTGACCTTCAATAAATGATATCTAAGTTACATAAACGTGTCATAAATATTACAATACACATATCTGTAGCTCGAAATGTGTTGTATCCTGCATATTTCTTAGATTTTTCTATCACAAAAATGTTTTTCTGGCAGTATCTGAAGCCGCGGCGGAAACTTTTTGGCGCCTGTTTGAAAAGCCCGCTTCCAGAAGGCTTACAGCAGCTTACCGCTCAGCCGCCCAGAAGGCGTACAGCAGTTTGCGGGTTAAACTACCCCTAGGAATGAAAGCCTTGTCAAATGTGTGATTCTCTTCATGGTACAGAGGGAGGGTTTAACCACCACCAGGGTCATTAACCTACCCATGGTGATAAGCTCTCACCTCAACTCCCCGTTGCGAACTCCCATCAACAAGGCATGCTTCATCCAGACTTCCTCGCAACGTGCCCCTGAGCACACTTCAATCTCTTCCGAAAGACCCTTGAGACGTGCGTAGAAGTCGGTGAAGCTCTCACCCTCGGCTTGCTTACAGGTGGAGAAGGCACGGCGACGGATTGCTTCGTTATTCTGACCCTTCACGTGCTCCTGCAGGAGGTCAAGCACCTCTTCCACCGTGTGCGGGGAGTCGACGGGGATCTGAAGCGAGGTCTCCAAATCACTCAGTGTCTTCGTGGAGAAGCACGTCCTCAGCTCTGCACGCTGCATGTCTTGGGGCATGCTCGACAGGCGGCGCATTGTGGCGTGATCATTCCACCGGCTCCTCCATATCCTGAATTGTCGGAACGTCCCATCATGAGCGAGAGGTGGAGGAGTGGCGGCGGAGGCCTTGATGGGGGCCTTCTCGGTTGGAGGGGAGACGCACTGCTGCGTGGCACTCGTAAGCAGTACCTTGATGCGCCATGTGTCTTCCTCGCGACGCACACGCTCTTCCTCGTGCCGAAGCCGTTTGTCTTCCCGACGCACTCGCTCTTCCTCGCGGCGTTGTGCCGCGTCCTCACGCATCCATTGTAGAAAGCATGACATGTCCATCCCTTGCGAGGCGGAGGAGGAAGAAGGGGAGGGAGGCGTGGGTGCCTCCTCCCTGCCCTCGGGCTGCGCGGGCTCCGATGGTTCATCCATCAGGGGCGAGGTAGCGGGGGTGGCGGGCGAGGTGGCGGTGGCGTTACTCCTGGTGTTCCGAACGCCGCGCTTGCCCATATGTACACTTAATACTGCGTTATTTCAACGATATATAGGGGCGGCGCCTCGACAACTCGAACCGCATATAAATCGTAAATAACCATACAGCAATAAGCGGAGTTCACGGGTGGGTGTGGCCCTGGGCCTCACTCACCGGCACAGGTCAATAAGGGCACGCACGGAACGCGGGCGGCTGGCCGTTACGCCAACTGGCTTGTACACTGCTTTTCACTATTTCTCTTTTGACAGAATACTCACTGCGCCATGTTGGTCAGGTACTTGTCGACACTTGTATTCATTGGATAGACAAACAATGAATAAACTTAAGTCCATATATTCTATGGAAAGTAACAGAGAAAGAACGAGTACGTGCGTACGCGATACAGAGACGGGGTGAACTGGCCCCTGAGGCACTGCCAGCCTCTGAGGGGCCACAACGGTCAAAACCGCTGACACCGCGGGATTAGTGTTGCCACAGGCAAGGTGCCTATATTCAGAACTAACATTACCCACATCCATTACAACTTGTCTAAATCTGAATAACTTATCACAAGATTTGGCCATAAAGTTTACTGAACATTACAAATCAAAACCAAAATTACATACTTGTATTTAATTACTCACTTATTTTTAAATGATCTTTTGGCATCAAAGAATATAAAGTTTTTACAAAAGGTCGTTTTAGACTTACAACGAGGAAGAAATAATAGTGTATGTGTGTGTGATGAATGACCTCAAAGTTCTCTGTACTTACTTGAAATGGATTAATTTCCTTAAAATGGTCGTCATGAATCTTGGAATTAGTTTAATTATTACATTTTCTTGATTTTCCTTCTCATGGTATTTTTTCAACACTATTACTGAACTTACTTCAAAGGTTAATCAATTAATTTGCTATAGCCAGAATTAAAAAAAGATTAATAATGAGGGAAGGACAGTGTGTGGACAGACTCCTGGGTCATCTCAGCACTCAAGCAGAACACATTGAACAAGGCTTTCCCAGGAGCTGTGGGAGGCATTTCCAGGGGTAGTTTTACGACCCTGTTGGTAGTGACCCTTCTACTGTACCAGGAACCTCTGTCGAACACATTTGACAAGCCTTTCCAGGAGCTGTGGGAGGCATTTCAGGGTAGTTTATGACCCTGGTGGTAGTGTGACCCTTCCTCTGTACCAGGAACCTCTATAGAACACATTTCACAAGGCTTTCCCAGGAGTGGTGGGAGGCATTTCCAGGGGTAGTTTTATGACTGTTGGTAGTGTGACCCTTCTGCTGTACCATGAACCTCTATACAACACATTTGACCAGGCTTTTGGAGGAGTTTTGGGCCTTTTCAGGGATAGTTTTTTTTACTCTGGTGGTCGTGTGACCCTTCCTCTGTACCTTGAACCTAAGAAACACACATTTGCCAAGGCCTTCCTAGGAATTTGGGGCATTTCAGGGTAGTTTGTGACCCTGTGATAGTGTGACAAGCTTTCGTAGGAGTTGTGAGCATTTCCAGGGGTAGTTTTGTGACCCTGTGATAGTGTGACAAGCTTTCGTAGGAGTTGTGAGCATTTCCAGGGGTAGTTTGATGACCCTGGTGGTAATTTTAACTTTCTCTTTACCATGAATCTTAAAAAAAGACACGTGAGAACTTGATTGATCTTACTGACCTTTGGAAGAGGCTGACGTTAGGGGCGGAAGGGTCTGCCTCATAGATCTCAGGAAGGAAAGTTTGGGACGTACCTTGAATCGGCTCCTTGACGACAGTAGACTCCATGGCTGGGGTTCCTTCCTCCTTCTCTTCCTCAAATTCCATACTTTCCTCTCATATCTTAATTTTTCCTCCTCTGTGATGTGTGTTTCTCTCTCTCTCTCTCTCTCTCTCTCTCTCTCTCTCTCTCTCTCTCTCATTTCTAATCCTTTCTTCTTTATTTACTTCTCTTTTATTTATATTTATCCTCATCGTCTCCTCTGTTTTACTTACCTTAATCTCTCTCCTCCTCCTCCTCACTTCCCTCCTCTACGTATAGGTGTTGTTAGTACCTCAGTGTCTTTCTTATTGATTATTTCCGTCATTCCTCAATAAATCCTCTCCTCAATAAATCTCTCTCTCTCTCTCTCTCTCTCTCCCACCCCCCCACCTGTGAATTCATCAGACTTCTTCTTCTTCGAATAGTAAAACCTTCCTCTATACACGGCTCCACATTCTACTTTCCAGTTGCTTTTTCTCAACCTCCTTGTATCCGCATCTTCCTATATTTCTCCATTCTCCTGCTATTCCAGTTCTTGTACTTACTTTTGTCATTGTTTTTTTTGCTGGGGTTTCGTTCCTCTCGTCAAGGGTCCGTACGTTACCTGAGGTGTTGGCTGGCCTGTGGTGACTGCCTCTTCATCCTTCTTCCTCCCTTATACCTCCATCTCTGGACCTTTCTCTCCCTTCGTATATTTATTATTCTCATTTTATCTCCCTTCCATTGTGTATTTTCCTCCTTCCCACTTTCTCTCTCTCTCTACACATAATCAGTCCGTTCCTAGTCAGTGCGTAATGTTTTATATACGAGGCGTCCTGCCGAGAGGGTTTAAGTGACCTGTTCTTCAGTAAATTATGGGTTCAGTTTCCCTCCCAGAACACATTTCAAGACTCCCGACCCTTGCTTATAACATATACAAGGTCCCACGTGCCCATCTCGGCTGGACGCCAGGCAGTTTTTGTAATGTTGGCTTCGGTTTCTCAGATTCTGACGCAGTTTGTTAGATTTTTCCTTCGTTTTTATACGTATAGGTGTCGTACCTCAGTGTCTTTCTTAATGATTATTTTGTCTGTATATCATTCCATGTTATTTCTGTCATTCCATTCCTCCTCAGCGCGTAATATACGAGACATCCAGCCAAGATCGGGTTTAAGTGACCTGTTCTCGAGTATATTAGGTTTCGATTCCTTCCCCCAGAACACTTATAAGACTGCCGACCCCTTGCTTTTACCATATACAAGGTCTCTTATGCCTATCTTAGCTGGACGTCTTGTAGTTTGTGTAAAATTTGCTTCGGCTGTCACAGATTTCACCTCTGTTCTCTTTCTGTGTGTTGTTCAGGCTTCTCTTGCCGACATATTTAATTTCATTTGGCGTTTTGGTAATTGTTTATGTCTACGCTCTCATTACCACTCCTCTCTTCTGCTCTCTCTCCAAGCTCCTCCTCTCAACTTTTCCTTGTTTTCATTCTTCTTTTAACTCATCTTTTACTCTCCCTTCTTTTACTCATCTCCTCTTTCCATTCCTCTTCTAATAGGTTTTGTTAAGAACTTTAAACATTTTACTTACTATTATATTGATATGTTATAGTATAATATATATATATATATATATATATATATATATATATATATATATATATATATATATATATATATATATATATATATATATATATATATATATATATATATATATAGGCATATTATTGCTAACTTATTGCATGATGTACTTATTGCATATATATATATATATATATATATATATATATATATATATATATATATATATATATATATATATATATATATATATATATATATATATATATATATATATATTGCATGATGTACTTATTGCATAGTATTGCAATATATATATATATATATATATATATATATATATATATATATATATATATATATATATATATATATATATATATATATATATATATAACTTATTGCATGATGTACTTATTATATATATATATATATATATATATATATATATATATATATATATATATATATATATATATATATATATTACCAACTTATTGCATAGTATTGCAACATATATGCAAAAAGTGAGCCATATAATTTTTCTAAAATAAATACAAAATTTTTTTTTTGTCAATCATTTATTAAATAAATAGAGCACATTTCCTTCACTAAGAGGCTGATTCTGCAGGAACTTGACATCTTGGTGTTCTTTCTTGTTCCAGAGTGTGCGGTGTCCCACAGGCAGGCAGACCGAGACGCCAGCCATTCAATTCTGCCGAGGGAAGAAGTTGTGTTAGTCAACTCTGATGACTTGTACTTTTCTCTGCAAGGGACTGTTCTGTAAGCCAGTCACAGAAGATGTGAACTGTATCTGTACTATGAAGTCTTATAAATAAAGTTAATGGTCACACCTATGACTTTATCTTGCCCCAAACCCATTTAGCTAATCACCGGACACTTTTTTAGGTATAATTGACTTTTTCAAGATGTTTTTGAGCTGTAAGCTGATATATCTAATTGCTTTGATCTTTTTTAAAAGCTAATTCTATATATATTAAAGGGAGGAACTAATTTTCATACAGAAAAAAAAACTTATAATATAAAAAGAATTATATATGAATTGGAAACAAGATATAAGAGAAGACAACGAAGGGAACTAACAAGAGGAGAGATTGTATACATAAAGAGCTCAAAAGTCATTGAAAAAGCAATGGAAATTAAGAGACAATAATAACATATGAAATAAAAGACGTGGAAACAAGTACTCTAAAAAATGAGAACTCAGAAGACGGAGGAAGACGAGACCTTAGATATACAACCAAGAAGAAAATAAGACAGACATGAGATTATTACTATGACATAATACCTTAGACAAAGAGAAAGCAGATAACATATCACAGACTAAAATATTTGAGGCGTACGGCAGAAGTGAGGTGACATTAGGAATGGCGACCCTTGTGTAAATTGTACGCAATTAGTATCATAACATAGCAATTTAACTCTAATTTGAACTGGGAAAGACAGACTACCCCTCCAAGGATGAACGAGGGACGACTCAAAATGGAAGCTCACCTTTTATGGGGCAGACGGAGGTCACTTTCCTTGTAACGTACATCATGACGAGCAATATAACAATTATTATGTTCTAGTTATCAAGGGGAAAGGAAGAACAAGATATAGTTACTTGCAAGGGAAAGTAGACCTTGTATAGGATGAGCGGAGGGCTGGAAGTCTCGTAATCTGTTCTCAGTGTGTTACCGTACTCTAGTATACGTAAGAATAGGTCATCGTGCCTTAGGATTTCTCTGCCGTAAGTCTCGTTTATACGTTAAGAGATGAGGAGGAAGGGAAACAAGCAAATAATGGAACTATATATACGATACAGTGAAAAGGATTTACCGAGAAGGATGTACATATGAGAGGAGGAAAGTGAGGAGGAGGAGGAGGCGGAGAGAGGGAAGTAAAACAGACGATGAGGATATAATAATTATATAAATAAAACTAAATAAAGAAGGAATGATTAGAACTGAGAGAGAGAGAGAAAGGTACATCACAGAGGAGGAAAGTCTGGGATTTGAGGAAGACAAGGAGGAAGGAACGCCAGCCATGGAGTCTACTGTTGTCAAGGAGCTGATTCAAGGTACGTCTCAAACTTCCCTTCCTAAGATCTATGAGGCAGACCCTTCCGCCCCTCACGTCAGCTACTTGCAAAGGTCAATAAGGAGATCAATCAAGTTCTCACCAGTCTTGTTTTAAGATTCACGGTAAGGAGAAAGTTAAAACTACCACCTGGGTCATCAAACTGCCCCTGGAAATCCTCACAACTCCTACAAAAGCCTGTCAAATGTGTGCGCTTGGAACAATATTTTTAAGAATGTGACTGTCAGATGCCAAAAAGGAGATCAATCGGGTTCTAATTGAGTGGTTTTGAAGGTTCATGGTACATAGGAAGGGTTAATCTATCACCAGGGTCATAAAACTACCCCTGGAAATGCCCAAACCTCCTACGGAAGCCTTAAATACAAGTCTCTCGGGATGGCTTTTTCAAGAATGTGAGCCTCGGACATTTCCGCTCCTCACATCAGCTACTTCCAAAGGCCGTAAAGGAGATTAATTGGGTTCTTTTGACTTGTTTTATAGGTTCATGGTAAAGAGGAAAGGTCTTGCTACAACCAGGATCATAAAACTACCCTGGAAATGCCATAACTCCTATGAAAGCCCTGTCAGTTGACCTCACTCAGGGGACAAAATGTTTTTGAATACGACACTAACACAACCAATACAATGTTTGAGGTTCTTGGTACAGTAGAAGGGTTACACTCCCTCTGCACCATGAACGGTTAAACCACCCATGAAAACCCGGTTAGCCTTCTCTGTGGCTTTGGGAAACAGTCATAACAGCTTTTCAAACAAGCAAACTGCGGTGTCATGAAGTTCAAGAATACAGGCTTTATTCAGAAGGTCATTCCTGGTACAGTAAGCAGTATAATCTGACTTACAGTGGACTACACAGACTCTGGAGATAGAGAGCAAAGATCCTCACTCGTAGCTCACCCAAACAGGTCCCAATGTTAGGTACCGCATACCTGTAACCGCATATACGTAACCTATGCAGCACACTTCCCTTCAGTACCAGGAGGCTGGGTCCCACACGGTACAATAATATCATGTTTAAGGAGAATGAAAGATGCTTGGCGTGAGAACAGGCTAACTTTTGATAAGAACTATAAAGTGCTGGACATCATACTCATGAAAGTACCCTCTAGGTGAGTGGATGGAGTGGCGAGTGTTTGTAGGGTATGTCCAGGGGTAGTTATAAGACACAGGTGGTAGTGTGACCCTTCCTCTGTACCATGAACCTAAAGAAACACACATTTGGCACAGCTTGTGTCGGAGGTGTGGGTATTTCCCGGGGTAGTTGTATGGCCCGGGTGGTAGTGTGACCCCTCCTCTGTACCATGAACCTAAAGAAACACACATTTGACAAGGCTTTCAAGGGAGTTTGGGGCATTTTCAGGGGGTAGTTTTATGACCCCGGTGGTAGTGTGACCCTTCCTCTGTACCATGAACCTAAAGAAACATATTTGGCAAGGCTTTCGTAGGAGTTTGGGAAATTTCAGGGTAGTTTTAGGACACTTGTGGTAGTTTGATCATTCTTCTGTACCATGAACTTAAAGAAAACACACATTTGACAAGGCTTTCGAGGGAGTTTATGCATTTTCAGGGGTAGTTTTATGATCCTAGTGGTAGTGTAACCTTCCTCTGTACCGTGAACCTAAAGAAACACACATTTGACAAGGCTTTCAAGGGAGTTTTGGGTATTTCCAGGGGTAGTTTTATGACCCTGGTGGTAGTTTGACCCTTCCACTGTACCATGAACCTAAAAAAACATATTTGGCAAGGCTTTCGTAGGAGTTTGGGTATTTCCAGGGGTAATTTTATGACCCTGGTGGTAGTTTGACCCTTCCTCTGTACCCTGAACCTAAAAAAACACATATTTGGCAAGGCTTTCCTAGGAGTCTTTGACATTTCCAGGAGTATAGTTTTATGACCTGGTGGTAGTGTGACCCTTCCTCTGTACCCTGAACCTAAAGAAACACATATTTGGCAAGGCTTTCCTAGGAGTCTTTGACATTTCCAGGAGTATAGTTTTATGACCTGGTGGTAGTGTGACCCTTCCTCTGTACCATGAACAAGAAGAAATACTCATTAGAACCCGATTGCCCCCCTCTTTGACCTTCAGAAATACGGTACATAGTTGACGTGAGAAGGGAAAGTGTCTTATATATATTGTGTCATCAAAACCCAGATTAAATTCAAACCTCTCCTGCATCCATCCCACTCTGATTGGGCTCATGTTAACGCTGCCCTGCACTGTGACGCCTTGTTTAAGAGGTAAGAAGGATGGAACGGAGAGGGAGAAAGCTGTTGCCGAGAGGGAGAAAATGTAAGAGGGATTTTAGTGGAGGCAACCAAGATTTTCAGCAGAAACAACTGGATTACAGGCACGGAAGATTAACCCGGTAGCAGCGACGGGCCAAATTTGTTGCTTTACCATGTAGCAGCGATGGGCCAAATTTGTGGCTTTACCGTGTAGCAGCGACGGGCCAAATTTGTGTCTTTACCATGTAGCAGCGATGGGCCAAATTTGTGCCATAATATAAACCCCCCAAAATAGATGATACATAAACTGATCACAAATGCTTTGATATATATTATGAAATGGTTTGTGTGAGGGGTGATTTTTTCTCATTTTTCTCACGTCGAGGGACCATTGATAAACATGGTCCCCGATGCTACAAGGTTAAGAACTGAGGATTTAAATGAAAACAATTGGGATTTTAGTGGAAACAATTCAGTTACAGCCACACAAGAATAAGAACTAAGAATTTTAATGAAAAAAATGGGATTTTTTGTGGACAAAATCATGATTTTTGTGGAAACGATGGATTTTAGTGGAAAGTGCAAGGATTTATGCAGAAACAGCTGGGATTTTAGTGAAAAGAGCAAGGATTTATGCAGAAACAGCTGTGATTTTAGTGAAAGGAGCAAGGATTTATGCAGAAACAGCTGTGATTTTAGTGAAAAGAGCAAGGATTTATGCAGAAACAGCTGTGATTTTAGTGAAAGGAGCAAGGATTTATGCAGAAACAGCTGTGATTTTAGTGAAAGGAGCAAGGATTTATGCAGAAACAGCTGTGATTTTAGTGAAAAGAGCAAGGATTTATGCAGAAACAGCTGTGATTTTAGTGAAAGGAGCAAGGATTTATGCAGAAACAGCTGTGATTTTAGTGAAAGGAGCAAGGATTTATGCAGAAACAGCTGTGATTTTAGTGAAAGGAGCAAGGATTTATGCAGAAACAGCTGTGATTTTAGTGAAAGGAGCAAGGATTTATGCAGAAACAGCTGTGATTTTAGTGAAAGAGCAAGGATTTATGCAGAAACAGCTGTGATTTTAGTGAAAGGAGCAAGGATTTATGCAGAAACAGCTGTGATTTTAGTGAAAGGAGCAAGGATTTATGCAGAAACAGCTGTGATTTTAGTGAAAGGAGCAAGGATTTATGCAGAAACAGCTGTGATTTTAGTGAAAGGAGCAAGGATTTATGCAGAAACAGCTGTGATTTTAGTGAAAGGAGCAAGGATTTATGCAGAAACAGCAGAGATTGTAGTGAACAGAGCAAGGATTTATGCAGAAACAGCTGTGATTTTAGTGAAAGGAGCAAGGATTTATGCAGAAACAGCTGTGATTTTAGTGAAAGGAGCAAGGATTTATGCAGAAACAGCTGTGATTTTAGTGAAAGGAGCAAGGATTTATGCAGAAACAGCTGTGATTTTAGTGAAAGGAGCAAGGATTTATGCAGAAACAGCTGTGATTTTAGTGAGAAAGGAGCAAGGATTTATGCAGAAACAGCTGTGATTTTAGTGAAAGGAGCAAGGATTTATGCAGAAACAGCTGTGATTTTAGTGAAAGGAGCAAGGATTTATGCAGAAACAGCTGTGATTTTAGTGAAAGGAGCAAGGATTTATGCAGAAACAGCTGTGATTTTAGTGAAAGGAGCAAGGATTTATGCAGAAACAGCTGTGATTTTAGTGAAAGGAGCAAGGATTTATGCAGAAACAGCTGTGATTTTAGTGAAAGGAGCAAGGATTTATGCAGAAACAGCTGTGATTTTAGTGAAAGGAGCAAGGATTTATGCAGAAACAGCTGTGATTTTAGTGAAAGGAGCAAGGATTTATGCAGAAACAGCTGTGATTTTAGTGAAAAGGGCAAGGATTTATGCAGAAACAGCTGGGATTTTAGTGAAAGGAGCAAGGATTTATGCAGAAACAGCTGGGATTTTAGTGAAAGGAGCAAGGATTTATGCAGAAACAGCTGGGATTTTAGTGAAAAGAGCAAGGATTTATGCAGAAACAGCTGGGATTTTAGTGAAAAGAGCAAGGATTTATGCAGAAACAGCTGGGATTTTAGTGAAAAGAGCAAGGATTTATGCAGAAACAGCTGGGATTTTAGTGAAAAGGGCAAGGATTTATGCAGAAACAGCTGGGATTTTAGTGAAAAGGGCAAGGATTTATGCAGAAACAGCTGGGATTTTAGTGAAAAGGGCAAGGATTTATGCAGAAACAGCTGGGATTTTAGTGAAAAGGGCAAGGATTTATGCAGAAACAGCTGGGATTTTAGTGAAAAGGGCAAGGATTTATGCAGAAACAGCTGGGATTTTAGTGAAAAGGGCAAGGATTTATGCAGAAACAGCTGGGATTTTAGTGAAAAGAGCAAGGATTTTAGTGAAAGGAGCAAGGATTTATGCAGAAACAGCTGGGATTTTAGTGAAAGGAGCAAGGATTTATGCAGAAACAGCTGTGATTTGAGTGAAAAGGGCAAGGATTTATGCAGAAACAGCTGTGATTTTAGTGAAAAGAGCAAGGATTTATGCAGAAACAGCTGTGATTTTAGTGAAAGGAGCAAGGATTTATGCAGAAACAGCTGTGATTTTAGTGAAAGGAGCAAGGATTTATGCAGAAACAGCTGTGATTTTAGTGAAATGAGCAAGGATTTATGCAGAAACAGCTGTGATTTTAGTGAAAAGAGCAAGGATTTATGCAGAAACAGCTGGGATTTTAGTGAAAAGAGCAAGGATTTATGCAGAAACAGCTGGGATTTTAGTGAAAAGAGCAAGGATTTATGCAGAAACAGCTGGGATTTTAGTGAAAAGAGCAAGGATTTATGCAGAAACAGCTGGGATTTTAGTGAAAGGAGCAAGGATTTATGCAGAAACAGCTGTGATTTTAGTGAAAGGAGCAAGGATTTATGCAGAAACAGCTAGGATTTTAGTGAGAAGGGCAAGGATTTATGCAGAATTAACTGAGATTTTAGTGGAAAGGACGACGAAGAAAGGGAGGGAAGAGATATTTTAGGGAAGAGAGGGGATGTTTTAGTAAGGGAGGAGGGGAAGAAGGGGAGAGAAGGGGGGGAGAGGTGTCAGCAAGGAGGGAGGGAGGGAGGGGGGGCAGGGAGAACAGTATGGAGAGAAATATCAGCAGGGAGGAAAGGGGAGGGAAAAGGGGAGGGGAAAACAGTCTGGAGAGAGAGATTCCAGCAGGCGAGGAAGGGGGGAAGAGATGTTTCAGCAGGAAGGGAGGGAGGGAGGGAGGATTGGGGAGAGAGATTTAAGCAGGGGAGGAGAGAGAAGAAAACTTGAGGGTAGGGTAGGGAAGGGAGGAGGGGGAGGCATTCCTGCGTCAACTGGTGGAATGTTTAAGGTTCTCATACTGATGCCCACCAGAGGGATTCAAACTTGCTGAGGGACTGTTCTAATGTCTCAAGCCAGGGGAGTGGGATTAAACAGTAGCCCAGTGTGAGGTTTTTGTTCATATATGACCCAGGAAACATTCAGCAGTCACATCAAAGTACTGTATTTTAGCGACTTTTAACCCTGTAGCAGCGAGGATCACGATTCTTAACCCGTACAGTGTTTACTACATGCATATACGTACCTCTTAGGGCAGTGTTTAGTACGTATATATACGCAAGCTCTTTTGAGGGCTTATGCGCCCTTTATTTTTGTTTGTGTATGTAACATTGTTCATTGACAGTGAAGAGCAATAATTTGACAAGTCTTGGTACTTTTAAATGGATGTTAAAGGGCCTTTCTGTACATTTGTCTGCATTCCAACAAAAATCATTATACAAGAAGGTAAGTTACTTTCTCCTAGGTAATTACTCCTCGATTCTATAATCAGTAAGGCATAAGGAATTGTAAATTACGCTTCAGAGTAATCGGAAATGAAAACTGATAGTCGGAAGCATCACAGTATTATGTTGTAGTTGGAAAGTTTTGTTTAGTGGGCGCAACATCTGTGGTCATATGCCGGAGACAGAAGGGGAAGGAATTATAGGAGAAGGCAACAGTTGGAAAGTTTGGTTTAGTGGGCGCAACATCTGTGGTCATATGCCGGGGACAGAAGGGGAAAGAATTACAGGAGAAAGGAACAGGGAAAGTTTTGTTTAGGTGGCGCAACATCTGTGGTCATATGCTGGAGAGAGACAGAAGGGGAAGGAATTATAGAAAGGTACAGGGAAAGTTTTTATTAGTGGGCGCAACATCTGTGGTCATATGCCGGAGAGAGACAGAAGGGGAAGGAATTATAGGAGAAGGGAACAGTTGGAAAGTTTGGTTTAGTGGGCGCAACATCTGTGGTCATATGCCGGAGAGAGACAGAAGGGGAAGGAATTATAGGAGAAGGGAACAGTTGGAAAGTTTGGTTTAGTGGGCGCAACATCTGTGGTCATATGCCGGAGAGAGACAGAAGGGGAAGGAATTATAGGAGAAGGGAACAGTTGGAAAGTTTGGTTTAGTGGGCGCAACATCTGTGGTCATATGCCGGAGAGAGACAGAAGGGGAAGGAATTATAGAAGGCAACAGGGAAAGTTTTGTTTAGGGGGCGCAACATCTGTGGTCATATGCCGGAGACAGAAGGGGAAAGAATTACAGGAGAAGGGAACAGGGAAAGTTTTGTTTAGGGGGCGCAACATCTGTGGTCATATGCCGGAGACAGAAGGGGAAAGAATTACAGGAGAAGGGAACAGGGAAAGTTTTGTTTAGGGGGCGCAACATCTGTGGTCATATGCCGGAGAGAGACAGAAGGGGAAGGAATTATAGGAGAATGGAACAGATCCCAGGAGATGGGACACATCCCCCAATTAATACCTGGTACACTGCTGGGTGGACAGGGGTGTAGGGTATCGAAAAAGCCACCCAAATTTTTCCACTCTGCCCGGGAATCGAACCCGGGCTCTCTCGGTTGTGAGCCGAGTGTGTTAACCACTGCACCACGAAGCCCTCGGTATTATGTTGAGCTTTGAGAACTACGGTTGTAGTACAGACAGCCTTGAAGCGAGCAGTGCTGCCTGACCCAACCATTTTCTTGTACTTATAATTACTGTTATTTTTTTGTGATGCAAAGAAGTACTAATACATTACTCACGCAATAGGGTAGTGAGAAGTGTTTATAATGGAAAGAACATAGGCTCTAAAAAATTAAAATAAATTTCCCTTTCCTGGTATAACATGGTTAGCTTTGAGATGCAGAAAACTCTATCTATGACAAAAGACCACACTGTATGGGTTACTGGTCCCTCTAAGTGAGAAAAATTAGAAAAAATCACCCCTCACACAAACCATTTCATAATATATATCAAAGCATTTGTGATCAGATTATGTTTTATTTATTTTGGGGGGTTTATATCATGGCACAAATTTGGCCCATCGCTGCTACCGAGTTAACATCAGCCCACCAGAGGGATTCAAACTTGCTGAGGGACTGTTCTAATGTCTCAAGCCAGGGGAGTGGGATTAAACAGTAGCCTAGTGTGAGGTTTTTGTTCATATACGACCCAGGAAACATTCTACAGATACATCAAAGTACACCAGATGGTATTCGTTATATGCGAGGGTTATGTTCTGCAAAAAGCTTGCATAATGTGAATTCACATGTCGAACTTATCATCCCATTAATTATAGGGGGTTATGTTCCACGACCCGTTTTAGAACCCTCTAACTATTTATTTCGGCACCGTTTCAGAATAATAAAGCACTAAAGCAACAATAAAGCACATTGATTGCCAGCACCGACAAAGGAATTTTCGCCCAAGAAGGGACATCTTTAACCCTCTCGCGCACAGTAAGATACTAGAACATGCGCAAATAAAAATAGAGGAAAAATATATATAAACAATAGACACTCGTTTCAAGTCTCCGTATAGAGTATTGTAGACAATAAATCCTAAGTACCAACTCTTCCCCATTTGCTATCTCGAAATTTTGTGGGCCAACTTTTTTAGCCGAATATATGTTTCAAAGCGGAATTTAGTGAGGATTCTTATGGTATCCTCAAAATCTTCGTACGCCTATTAGTTCCTGAGTTACACCAAGAAAACTGTATTTTTTCCTCTCCCGTCAGAGTAGGCTAACAACTAAAAATCGCTCCACGTTCCTCATTTACGTTCCTTAGAAAGGTTGCCATATGTTACCTCTAAGAAACTTATCCCAACAAATGACACTCCAAATTTTACGCACTTTCACCGAAAATTTAATTTTTAATAATTTTTTTTACTTTGATGACGCAAAATGCGTCATCGTGCGCGAGAGGGTTAACGAGTACGATGACACCGAGTTCAAGAAGAGGTACAGGGTGGATCGTGCTGGCCTGTTGTTCGTCACTGACTTGGTGCGACACGTGATTGGCAACAGGACTGAGAGGAGCCGTGCGGTCACAGCGGAGCTGAAAGTGGCGTTGACTCTGCGATACCTCGCCACCGAGAAAATGCAGCAGTGCAGCGCAGATGACTTTGGAGTTTCCCGGGCCACAGTCAGCAGAATCATCACCCAGACCGTGGATGCTCTCGTGACACAAGAGAATATGAGGCGGTTCATGGGGTTCCTTTTAAACCGGGGGGAGCAGCAGAGAATGAAGGCGGAGTTTGCCGAAATTGCTGGTTTTCCCGGTGTGGTGGGTGCTGTTGATGGCACCCACGTAAGAATAGTGGCCCCACATGAGCACGAAGAAGTGTACGTCAACCGCAAGAACTACCACAGCATCAATGTGCAAGTGTTATTTGATGCACAGTACAAGCTGCAGGCCATGGTGGCGAGGTGGCCAGGGTCTACTCACGACTCACTAAATGTTTGTTTACACCGTGGTGCCGTTGAAGATGCAGACGGAAAAAAATACGTGCACATATTCCTTACAATGAAGATACTATCGCTGTATTTCAACTAAATATCAATTGTTTATGTTTATAATTCCATAATTATATATAAGAAGTGTAATTTAGGTTAATTGAAGACATATTAGACATCAAAGCGACGCGGAAGATTGGCAACGCTGGTTACTCCCAAGACCGCCCCCACCCCTGCTTGGAAGTGCTTGTGGCGCGGTGATGAAACACGCCCAAGAAATTCTCCCAACTGTGCGTGACGTCACCACGCTTGGGAGAGCACTATGATGAAACCCACCCCTGAGGATTAACTTTAGGATCAGAGACAGGAAAAGGTTAATTATAGGCGAGGAAAATGCAGGAAAGCATTATCTGCACCTTCTAGTGTGTCACCATACCTCACCAACCAGTCACACCAGCGCCGATATTCGCATATGAGCGAATTTTTCTCGCATAAAATGAACACAGGTAACTCTCGATTGACGCGAGTTTTGTTTATGAGTTTTTTAAATAACGCTGGGTCCAAATTCCAAATAAATGTTTAATTTACACATTTTTTTCACTTATACGTGATATTTTCTGGAGTGTCCACCAGATGTCTCACGCAACAGTACTCACACGGCCACACAGCTGAGCTCAGTTCTTCCCGCGCGCCACTTGAACAACAATACAGTACCCACACTGCTCAACAACAACAACAACAACAACAGGCTGAGACTGAGTGCCTGAGTGGATATCTCGGTGATATGGATTTTCTCTCTCTCTCTCTCTCTCTCTCTCTCTCTCTCTCTCCACTGAATGAAGTGAATATTTATTTTTCGATAAAAACCTACCTCTTGTTTGATTTACATTGTTTTTGATTTACGTGACCTCTTCAAGGACACAATACTCGTGTCAATCGTGTTACCTGTACTTGGCTCATTAAGGTTAGTCGAATATAACTGAACTCGCATATATTGAATACCCGGTGTACTGTATTTTAACGACTTTTAAGACGCACTTTTCCCCCATAAAAAATGCCCTATCCATGTGTCCTCCAGGGTGAATGTTGTAGGAGGTGGCCTTACACAGCTTTTCAATTCAGCCTCTTGTATGATATAACCTCTATGCTTACGTCTTACAGGTACAGGTAACACGATTGACGCGAGTATTGTGTCCTTGAAGAGGTCATTGCGTAAATCAAAAACAATGTAAATCAAACAAGAGGTATTTTTTTATCGAAAAATAAATATTCACTTCCTTCAGTGGGGGAGAGAGAGAGAGAGAGAGAGAGAGAGAGAGAGAGAGAGAGAGAAAATTACATTATTACTTACATTAATTACATAGAATTATCTTATTTTGATGTTTTTATCCACCTGCGAGAGAGAGAGAGAGAGAGAGAGAGAGAGAGAGAGAGAGAGAGAATATCCACTCAGCCACTCAGTCTCAGCTTCACTCGAGTGAGGAAGAAATGAGGGACACCATGAGCGACTGGCTAGTATTGGTACAGGTACTGAGCAGTCTGGTACTGGTACCGTACCATATAGCTGGTACCGTTAGTACCGATACCTGCCCACCCCTATTGTTGAGTAGCGTGGCAACGTGGGTACTGTATTGTTGTTCAAGTGGCGCGCGGGAAGAACTGAGCTCAGCTGTGTGGCCGTGCAAGTCCAGTTGCGTGCGACATCTGGTAGACACTCCATAAAATATCACATATAAGTGAAAAAAATGTGCAAATTAAACACTTATTTGTATTTTGGACCCAGCGTTATTTCAAAAATGCGTAAACCAAACTCGCATAAATCGAGTTACCTGTATAGTAAACCTGGGATATAACGGACACACATCGAGAAAGTTGGAAAGTTTTGTTTGGTGGGCAGCACAACATCTGTGGTCATATGCCGGAGAGACAGAAGGGGAAGGAATTATAGGAGAAGGGAACAGACCCCAGGAGACGGGACACAACCCCCCCCGATTAATACCTGGTAACCACTCACTGCTGGGTGGACAGGGGCGTAGGGTATCAGAAAAAGCCGCTCAAATTTTTCCACTCCACCCAGGAATCGAACCCGGGCTCTCTCAGTTGCGAGCTGAGTGTGCTAACCACTGCACCACGAAGCCCCCCCTTTATATTGAGAAATCCACGGACCTAATTCCAGTAAGTACAATAGCGTCTGCCAGCCACCTCGCCCTCGTCCCTTTATCCCATCCTTGGGGTACTGTAGTCTGCCTCAGCCCACTGTTCAGCCTCAGCAGATTGGTGCCAAGAGTCTGCTGGTGTTAACCCGGTAGCTTCACCTATCACCTGACTGATTCTTTGACCAAATAGTTGTAAATATTGCAGTTGACAATACTCCCTTGCCAGAGTCTGAAGGAGAGATATCCACAGTTCCCTCAATACGGCTGATCATCCCGCACGCACCGACGTAAGTGTTAACATTCAACACTCCCTGAACGTGCATGTACGTTCGCAAGAGTGGCATACATAACTGACTCCTGTAGATCTGTACCTCCTCTTTCCAATGGTGTTTTTGGTTTTTAGCTGTGATGAATAGTTTTTGAGATACAGAGGATAAAAGGGACCCCCCCACT
The DNA here is from genome assembly GCF_024679095.1 of Eriocheir sinensis. Taxonomy (NCBI): domain Eukaryota; kingdom Metazoa; phylum Arthropoda; class Malacostraca; order Decapoda; family Varunidae; genus Eriocheir; species Eriocheir sinensis. The sequence continues at coordinate 25,596,581 of NC_066517.1, read as the reverse complement.
GGCCTGCTAAATCATAGAAGGAAAGTCTATTTTGGGTGGAAAACTGTATATAAAAATGTGCTCCCAGTGATCCTCCTTCAATGTTCTGTACTTGTTCTGCCAATGGTCATACAGTCTTCAACTTCGTCAAAGGACAGTTAACCCTTCAACACCAGTATACTGCAACCTTGCGTGCCCCGTACCATATCCTCAAATATGTGAACTTGAGTGAGGAGGTTCAATAATCTGGCCTTTTATCCTAACCTATCCAAGAGACAAGAAGGAAGGAAGGAGAGAGTATTATGGAAAGAATGATTCAACACTCACCAATGTCTTTCTGTCTGTCTGCTGGTCTTCAAAGTCATCCTCCTCTTCCTCTTCTTCTTCTTCCTCTTCCTCCTCTTATCTCTAGGAGTGAAGTAAGGAGATTAATAAAGTTGATAATTGATTTTTTGTGGTAAATTCTTTTCATGGTAAAAATATATAAATAGACAGATATTGGGGGGGAGAGAGAGAGAGAGAGAGAGAGAGAGAGAGAGAGAGAGAGAGAGAGAGAGAGAGAGAGAGGAGAGAGAGAGAGAGAGGAGAGAGAGAGAGAGGAGAGAGGAGAGAGAGAGAGAGAGAGAGGGGGGGGGGGACACCTTCCTGTTTTTTTCTTTAAACAATTTATCTAAACAGCAGATGAATTGTTTGAAAAAATCCTTTCCAACAATGCATACAGAAAAATACTAATAGCTAAATTATGTGTAAATTCAAATGTAGTACAATACTTATTCAAACTTATTGTTTTCTGAAACTTACTGAGCAAATGCATATAACATACTGTACTGCACTAAGCCACAAATGGTTTAAACCAAATGGTTTAAACCAATAAAAAAAACAGTGGTTTAAACCAACTAATAAAACCATTTTTTTTTCTTTTGTGTGTATCTTTGTTAGTTTCATCAGTATTGTGGTTTTAACTATATGTAAGATTTTAATTATGTACAGCAGGGTTGGTGGTTTAAACCAGGGGTGTCAAACTCAAAACCCTTGGAGGGCCAATTCATACTCTGAAGTGCCGTCATGGGGGTCAACAAGGGTAGAAAATACATTGACAAGATTGAAGCACCGTGATACCGCGGGCCATTTATGACTATCCCGCAGGCCATGAGTTTGACACCCCTGGTTTAAACCAAAAAAACATCAATAAAACCAGTGTTTTTTGTGAATCTTTTTTAGTTTCATCAGGTATTGTGGTTTTAATTATATGTGGTTTTATTATTTTTATTATGCAGTCATTTTACTAACACCAGGATGAAAACGTCAGTTGGTAAACTCAAATCTCTATTCAAATGCTGTAACTCAGAGTAACTGAAAACATAATTTTGGTACATTACATATATATATATATATATATATATATATATATATATATATATATATATATATATATATATATATATATATATATATATATCAACAAACCACTTGTGCCAGGAATCGAACCCGTACTTTCTGAATAGAAATCAAGGCGCATACCAACCATGCCACCTGATGAGCTAAAAGACTTCACGCCAGAGGTTGCATTTAAGCAGCCAACCTGACGCCCCCACCCTCTTACGAGGAATGAAAGGTAAAGAAGTCCCGCTCACGCTCGGGGCAGTCGGAAAGAATTTTAATCAATCCCAGACGACATAACACCGTGGTATATATATCAAGGAACTGTCTTTAACCGACAGAAAAACATCTCAACAAACCACTTGTGCCAGGAATCGAACCCGTACTTTCTGAATAGAAATCAAGGTGCATACCAACCATGCCACCTGATGAGCTATTGTGATTTCTATTCAGAAAGTACGGGTTCGATTCCTGGCACAAGTGGTAGGGATCATGTTTCTTAATGGTCCCTCCAAGCGAGAGAAATGAGAAAAAATCACCCCTCGCACAAATCATTTCATAATATATATCAAAGCATTTGTGATCAGATTATGTATTATTTATTTTGGGGGGTTTATATCATGGCACAAATTTGGCCCGTCGCTGCTACACGGTGAAGCCACAAATTTGGCCCGTCGCTGCTACACAGTTAACATCAGCCCACCAGAGGGATTCAAACTTGCTGAGGGACTGTTCTAATGTCTCAAGCCAGGGGAGTGGGATTAAACAGTAGCCTAGTGTGAAGTTTTTGTTCATATACGACCCAGGAAACATTCTACAGATACATCAAAGTACACCAGGTGGAATTCGCTATATGCGAGGGTTACGTTCTGCAAAAAGCTCGCATTATGTGAATTCACATATCGAACTTATCATCACATTAATTATAGGGGGTTATGTTCCACGACCCGTTTTAGAACCCTCTAACTATTTATTTCGGCACCGTTTCAGAATAATAAAGCACTAAAGCAACAATAAAGCACATTGATTGCTTCCGGGGAGACACACCCAAAGTCTATGATACATGCTGATAATTAGGTACCTGAGGATTAACTTTAGGATCAGAGGGAGGAAAAGGTTAATTATAGGCGAGGAAAATGCAGGAAAGCATTATCTGCACCCTCTAGTGTGTCACCATACCTCACCAACCAGTCGCACCAGCGCCGATATTTACATATGAGCGAATTTTTCTTGCATAAAATGAATACAGGTAACTCTCGATTGACGCGAGTTTTGTTTATGAGTTTTTTAAATAACGCTGGGTCCAAAATCCAAATAAATGTTTAATTTACACATTTTTTCCACCTATACGTGATATTTTCTGGAGTGTCCACCAGATGTCTCATGCAACAGTACTCACACAGCCACACAGCTGAGCTCAGTTCTTCCCGCGCGCCACTTGAACAACAATACAGTACTCACACTGCTCAACAACAACAACAACAACAACAGGCTGAGACTGAGTGCCTGAGTGGATATCTCGGTGATATGGATTTTCTCTCTCTCTCTCTCTCTCTCTCTCTCTCTCTCTCTCTCTCTCCACTGAATGAAGTGAATATTTATTTTTCGATAAAAACCTACCTCTTGTTTGATTTACATTGTTTTTGATTTACACAATGACTTCTTCAAGGACACAATACTCGTGTCAATCGTGTTACCTGTACTTGGCTCATTAAGGTTAGTCGAATATAACTGAACTCGCATATATTGAATACCCGGTGTACTGTATTTTAACGACTTTTAAGACGCACTTTTCCCCCATAAAAAATGCCCCATCCATGTGTCCTCCACGGTGTTGTAGGAGGTGGCCTTACACAGCTTTTCAATTCAGCCTCTTGTATGATATAACCTCTATGCTTACGTCTTACAGGTACAGCTAACACGATTGACGCGAGTATTGTGTCCTTGAAGAGGTCATTGCGTAAATCAAAAACAATGTAAATCAAACAAGAGGTAGGTTTTTTATTGAAAAATAAATATTCACTTCCTTCAGTGGGGGGGGGGGGGGGAGAGAGAGAGAGAGAGAGAGAATTACATAGAATTACATTATTACTTACATTAATTACATAGAATTGCCTTATTTTGATGTTTTTATCCACCTGCGAGAGATTGAGAGAGAGAGAGAGAGAGAGAGAGAGAGAGAGAGAGAGAGAGAGAGAGAGAGAATATCCATATCACCAAGATATCAACTCAGGCACTCAGTCTCAGCCTCACTCGAGTGAGGAAGAAATGAGGGACACCATGAGCGACTGGCTAGTATTGGTACAGGTACTGAGCAGTCTGGTACTGGTACCGTATCATATAGCTGGTACCGTTAGTACCGATACCTGCCCACCCCTATTGTTGAGTAGCGTGGCAACGTGGGTACTGTATTGTTGTTCAAGTGGCGCGCGGGAAGAACTGAGCTTAGCTGTGTGGCCGTGTGAGTCCAGTTGCGTGCGACATCTGGTGGACACTCCAGAAAATATCGCGTATAAGTGAAAAAAATGTGCAAATTAAACACTTATTTGTATTTTGGACCCAGCGTTATTTCAAAAACGCGTAAACCAAACTCACGTAAATTGAGTTACCTGTATAGTAAACCTGGGATATAACGGACACACTTACATCGAGAAAGTTGGAAAGTTTTGTTGTGGTCATATGCCGGAGAGAGACAGAAGGGGAAGGAATTATAGGAACAGACCCCAGGAGACGGGGCACAACCCCCGATTAATACCTGGTAACCACTCACTGCTGGGTGAACAGGGGCGTAGGGTATCAGAAAAAGCCGCTCAAATTTTTCCACTCCACCCAGGAATCGAACCCGGGCTCTCTCAGTTGCGAGCTGAGTGTGCTAACCACTGCACCACGAAGCCCCCCCTTTATATTGAGAAATCCACGGACCTAATTCCAGTAAGTACAATAGCGTCTGCCAGCCACCTCGCCCTCGTCCCTTTATCCCATCCTTGGGGTACTGTAGTCTGCCTCAGCCCACTGTTCAGCCTCGGCAGATTGGTGCCAAAAGTCTGCTGGTGTTAACCCGGTAGCTTCACCTATCACCTGACTGATTCTTTGACCAAATAGTTGTAAATATTGCAGTTGGCAATACTCCCTTGCCAGAATCTGAAGGAGAGATATCCGCAGTTCCCTCAATACGGCTGATCATCCCGCACGCACCGACGTAAGTGTTAACGTTCAACACTCCCTGAACGTGCATGTACGTTCGCAAGAGTGACATACATAACCGGCTCCTATAGATCTGGACCTCCTCTTTCCAATGGTGTTTTTGGTTTTTAGCTGTGATGAATAGTTTTTGAGATACAAAGGTTAAAAGGGACCCCCCACTGGCCTGCTAAATCATAGAAGGAAAGTCCATTTTGGGTGGAAAACTGTATATAAAAATGTGCTCCCAGTGATCTTACTTCAATGTTCTGTACTCATTCTGCCAATGGTCATACAGTCTTCAACTTAACTTCAAAGGACAGTTAACTAACCCCTTCAACACCAGTATACTGCATCCTTGCGTGCCCCGTACCATATCCGAGGACGTGCATACTGGCTCGCTTAAGCCAATACACAAGTTATTCTATTTCTATATTTATGCTTACATCTCAAAACTATCAATCAAATTATGTTTCTTTATGTGCACCATTTAATTCTGCATGTTTTCATTTATACTACATGATGATTGTGTTGAGTTTATGGCTGAAAACTTGTTATATTAAATAGCAACCTTTCAAATTTGGTGCGCGCGGCGATCTCGGATACGGTGCGGGGAGCCGTTTTGGCCTAGCCGTAGTGAAGGGGTTAAGGGTATGTACTTTATAAGGATACTTCATTCAGTTAGGTAAGCTAAGTAGGAGTGAAGGTATGGAAGGCTGAAGTGAGGTATGTTTTTGCCTGCGGTTAAGGTTCACGGTACAGAGAAAGGGTCACTCTACCACCAGGCTCATAAAACTGGCCCTGGAAAAACTCCCAAAACTCCGAAGAAACCCTCAAATATGTCAACTTGAGTGAGAAGGTTCAATAATCTGGCCTTTTATCCTAACCTATCCAAGAGACAAGAAGGAAGGAAGGAGAGAGAGTATTATGGAAAGAATGATTCAACACTCACCAATGTCTTTCTGTCTGTCTGCTGGTCTTCAAAGTCATCCTCCTCTTCCTCTTCTTCTTCTTCCTCTTCCTCCTTTTGTCTCTAGGAGTAAGGTAAGGAGATTAATAAAGTTGATAATTGATTTTTTGTGGTAAATTCTTTTCATGATAAAACTATATAAATAGACAAATATTGGAGAGAGAGAGAGAGAGAGAGAGAGAGAGAGAGAGAGAGAGAGAACACCTTCCTTTTAAACAATTTATCTTCTGTTTAGTGAAGTGGCAAATATATATATATATATATATATATATATATATATATATATATATATATATATATATATATATATATATATATATATATATTATACTTCACTAAACAGCAGATGAATTGTTTGAAAAAATCCTTTCCAACAATGCATACAGAAAAATACTGGTAGCTAAATTATGTGTAAATTCAAATGTAGTACAATACTTATTCAAACTTATTGTTTTCTGAAACTTACTGAGCAAATGCATATAACATACTGTACTGCACTAAGCCACAAATGGTTTAAACCAATAAAAAAAACTGGTTTAAACCAACTAATAAAACCATTTTTTTCTTCTTTTCTGTGTATCTTTGTTAGTTTCATCAGTATTGTGGTTTTAACTATATGTAAGATTTTAATTATGTACAGCAGGGTTGGTGGTTTAAACCAGGGGTGTCAAACTCAAAACCTTTGGAGGGCCAATTCATACTCTGAAGTGCCATCATGGGGGTCAACAAGGGTAGAAAATACATTGACAAGATTGAAGCACCATGATACCGCGGGCCATTTATAACTATCCCGCAGGCCATGAGTTTGACACCCCTGGTTTAAACAAAAAAAAACATCAATAAAACCATTTGTGAATCTTTTTTTAGTTTCATCAGGTATTGTGGTTTTAATTATATGTGGTTTTATTATTTTTATTATGCAGTCATTTTACTAACACCAGGATGAAAACGTCAGTTGGTAAACTCAAATCTCTATTCAAATGCTGTAACTCAGAGTAACTGAAAACATAATTTTGGTACATTACATATATATATATATATATATATATATATATATATATATATATATATATATATATATATATATATATATATATATATACAGGGGGGTCGCCTGATATGCGAACTTGGGATATGCGAACCACCTCATATGCGACCTCCTTCCTCCCTCCCTCCCCCCCTTGGGGGGTGGAGCACGTGGGAGCAGTGACTTGACTCGGTAGTAAGAGAAAAGTTTTTTTTTCATTCATTTCATGTTCCCGACTTCGCTAACATCCATTTCCTACCAAATAATGAACTTGCTGTTACTCACTTCCCGAAGGAAGGGAAATAAACAATGGCGCAATCTGGCAACTCTACTCTGTGAGACGGCTCCACGTGTTCTCTTCATCAGTACGTCTAAAGCAGCCATTGCTCTCACAAGCTGTGTCTGTGCTGTGTGCAAGCTAGCCTGTGGGCTATTGTTGTTGCTGTTGTTGTTGTTGTTATGGCGCCTCCAAAGAACTCGAAAAAGCAGTTTATTACATTGGAAACTAAGTTAAAAGTGATAGACATGAAAAAGAAAGGAAAAGGCAATTCTTCAATTGGACGGGAGTTAGGTATGGGTGAATCTACTGTGAGAAACATTTGGAAACAGAAAGACCAAATCTTGCTAACAGTGAAAACGTATGGTGGAGCAAAAGTGGACGGTCGGAGCCAGTCCTCAAACAACGTGATTGTTCAAATGGAAAGATATTTGGCTCACTATGTATCTTGTAAGGAAAAAGAAGGTCTGCCTCACATCAACCACCTCCAAAATCCAGATGTATTCAATAAAGGTAAAACAATTCACTTTATGTTTCTTTCATAGCTCCTTAGCCTCTTGGATTATGTGTACATTGGTGATGTGTATCTCCACTTAAAAAGATATACTAGGTTAAAGAGTTTGGGAAAATGTGGCTGACCGCCCATATACCATTATTTACATGCTTTTTAAGGTTCCTAATATGCGAATTTGCGATATGCGAGGCTTTGAACCGCCCATATTCTCGCATATTAGACGACCCCCCTGTATATATATATATATATATATATATATATATATATATATATATATATATATATATATATATATATATATATATATATATATTGTTACGGCTGCCTGAGGTTCCCGCCAGGAAGTGACGTCACCGAGCGGGAAGGCCTGTGATTGGGGCGCGCACGAGGGTCTTGGGGGACGCCGGCAGGCAGAGCAGTTGGATTCGAACCTCGGTCGGGACCTGAGGCTCGTAGCGTGGCGGTGCACGGACCCCCTTGAAGAAAGTGCCTGGAATTGGCGGTGTTTGGGTTTGTGGACTTTATTAGAGGGTTTCGACGGTCAACAAGTGGCCGGGCCCCGGTGGAACAGTGTGGGAACTGTGACAAAGGAAATAAACCACGTTAAACCGGCGGATTGTGTTTCTCTGAGCCCGCCAAAGTGGAAGGGGTTTGCTTTCTCCACAGTAAAGTGCACTGGTGGTCAGAGGCTGGATTTCACGCACGCTGTCGCTCTCGGAGGGAACACAGGGTGGCATACACGCCTGGGAGTCACACCTCAGGGGACCAAGGACCCGGAAGTAACGTGAGTAGCCCATCCAGACGTTGGACGCCAGCCACAAGGAGCGGTGAGTCTCCTGGGGACGCTGACGGGGTTTTCGGGCGCCTGGGTGAGGTTACAGGAAGGTTACAATATATATATATATATATATATATATATATATATATATATATATATATATATATATATATATATATATATATATATATATATATATTATGAAATGGTTTGTGCGAGGGGTGAGGGTGTCTTTCTCCTCAATCTGAAGCTAGCCGCATTGCTTGTTTTTCATAGAGGTAGTGAACATTTTACAACACATTTGGTTACTAAGTGAGCTGCTGAACATTTTACACCTCAATATAACGGGTTCACCCTTTGGGGTCTTCTGGTAACCCACCAATGAAGGGAAGTGAGTAGAGAAAGCTTACCTATTTCTCCAAGCTGCTGAAAAGCTTGTTGGTGAAGAATTACTTGTCGGTGAAGAGACTGTTGTTGAGGGGAGTGTTATGGCACCTCCCGGCACTGCTACACCAACCTGCAAATATGTGTCCACTGTCAAAGTCTTGTACCGGGAAAGATGGCATGGGATAAAATATAAAATCTCTCTCTATCAAGGGTTGTATAATAAAAGATAATTATTAGATAATCTCTCTCTCATATTTGTTATTTTACATATTTTTCTTCCTCCATTTCTTCCTCTCCCCTCCCTCTCTCTCTCCCCCCTCATAACTCTATACATACAGCCAGGCCTATACTTTGAGGCAGTGCCAACGTTGCCAGACTGTTGTACTCAGCCTCTTATATTTACTGACTTCCAACACAAAATCTGTCTTCTGGTCCCCAATAACGAGATTCATTTATATTTATCATTAACTCGGTGGTGGTGGTAGGGATCATGTTTCTTAATGGTCCCTCCAAGCGAGAAAAATGAGAAAAAATCACCCCTCGCACAAATCATTTCATAATATATATCAAAGCATTTGTGATCAGATTATGTATCATCTATTTTGGGGGGTTTATATCATGGCACAAATTTGGCCCGTCGCTGCTACGCGGTAAAGAGACAAATTTGGCCCGTCGCTGCTACACGATAAAGACACAAATTTGGCCCGTCGCTGCTACGCGGTAAAGAGACAAATTTGGCCCGTCGCTGCTACACGATAAAGACACAAATTTGGCCTGTCGCTTTTGCCTCATGAAGACAGGCTGAAGCAGTTAAATGTACACTCGCTAGAAATGCGAAGGTTGCGAGGAGACTTGATCGAAGTCTATAAATGGATGAAGGGCTTCTATAAAGGGGATGTCAATAAGATTTTGATAGTAAAAGAGCCGGGTAGGATGCGTAGCAATGGTTTTAAGTTGGACAAATCCAGATTTAACAAAGACATAGGCAAGAATTGGTTCACCAATAGAGTGGTGGACGAATGGAACAGGCTTGGGGGCCATGATGTGGGTGCCAATACCGTAGATACATTCAAGAAGAGGTTAGATAAAGCCATGGATGGTGAGGTAAGATGGAGTGGAGTGTACAGGAGCTGCCTTGTATAGCCCAACCGGTCTCTTGCAGACTCCTTACGTTCTTATGTTCTTATAAAGTCACTATAGTACATGGACTCTAACTTGAGCCCTGTGGTTTGGGCCGGGGAAGCCTCCATTCTTTACAGATCTAGCCATGACCTGCGATCTGTCTCACTGTTAGTCTGTACGTTATCTATTTGTGGAGTATACACATACTCATAATACGACTGCATGGTGTTATGAATGGCTTGGGATTACAGGGAAAGACAACGACTGAGTCACGCCCAAGGGCTCAAGTTAAAATCGATAGACTATACTGAAGAAACTTGAAATAAATTTTTTTGACATTAACCCGGTAGCAGCGACGGGCCAAATTTGTGCCATGATATAAACCCCAAAAATAGACGATGCATAAACTGATCACAAATGCTTTGATATATATAATTAAGTGCTTTGTGTGAGGGTGATTTTTCTCATTTTCTCGCTTAGAGGGACCATTAACCCTTTCATTGCTAAACGCTCGCTGCGACCTCCACCCACACTCACATCTCGTGCGTATGAGAGTGTTCCAACATTAATTCTCACAACATAGGATTGCCAATTGAGTGGATTCTTCACTAAATTTGGTGGAAAATCATATCAGCCCAGCGTGGCAAATCTACGGATGAGTAACTGGTGGATGTTCTTGCCCAATATAGCAGCATTTTTGCATAGCTTCACCTGACTGATTCTTTGACCAAATAGTTGTAAATATTGCAGTTGGCAATGCTCCCTTGCCAGAATCTGAAGGAAAAAATGTCCACAGTTCCCTCAATATGGCTGATCATCCCGCATGCACCGATGTAAGTGTTAACATTCAACACTCCCTGAACGTCCGCAAGAGAGGCATACATAACTGACTCCTATAGATCTGGACCTCCTCTTTCCAATGGTGTTTTTAGTTTTCAGCTGTGATGAATAGTTTTTGAGATACAGAGGCTAAAAGAGACCCCCAATTGGGCTGCCCAACTGCGCCTGAGGGGATAGTCGCGTCCACACTGCGCGCAATGAAAGGGTTAAGAAACAATACCCCCACAGCTACTGGGTTAATATTTGTCAGGCCAGCGAGTCCTAACCCACAGAACATTTGTTACACAGTTTTTCCCGCACACCACTTACAGGAATTATAAGAGAATATGAGAAACAGAAGACAGTCGTAAGAGAAACAAGAGACAATTATAGCAGAAATAACACTTTTACCAATGCAAACCACTGCTCTAGAGTCCGGGTTGCTGGCCGGTCTTCAGGAAAGCATGCTGTGGCCTCTCAGCTGGTAGTAGCCAAACCACATCATCATCATAGCGGCCAACAAGGAGCGTCACACTCAGCCTCCAGTGTTCCGCTGAAGAATATTCAAAATATAAAAATACATTACTCACTGTGTCACCCTAAACTATTTTATAAAAGACAATCTCAGCCATCCTAACCTGACCAAACTTTAATGAACCTAAGCTAGCCTTAGGCCTCACAGGGAGTAAGAACGTTAATACATTATAACCAATGCCACACTGGCAGCGAGCTGCTTGGCGAGAAAGCGAGAAGAGTTGACAAATGAGTTTTTTTGCGCGAGATCGCTCGGTCAGGAGTGACATCACAGACATGTATTATTTGCTGTATCTCAGCCATACATTAGATAGGCCATTTTGGTTGACACCGTTAAATGCAGAAGTGATTGCAGAACTTGAATATGTTTGTGAAAACTCAATAAAACAAAAACTAACTGACGAGTTGAAGTTAAAGAATCACACTCCGTAATAACACATTCTACATGTAACTTGCAGCAGCACCAGCTATGAAATGCTATAAACAATTCCATCTTCTAGAGAAAAGCCTCCTGTATACAGAGTTTTTTTAAGGGGCTCTCACACATTCCCGGCCTCGGTCCCGATAGTCCTCGATAACTCCCGATAAGTCGATCAGGGCCTGACCGCCGACAAAATAGGCAATAATCCCGGGACCGGCAGCTTACCGCCGGTCTGCCTGCGGTAGACCGGCGGTAGACTGGCGACCATATACGATTTTCGATTTCTCCAACCGGCAACTGCAGCAGGTCAGTCAACGGTAGACTGCCAGCCTACCGGTGGCAGACCGCTGGTCTACCAGTGACAGACCTGCGGCACATCGACGACCAAACACTATCTTTGCATTTTTATATTTTAAAATTACCTCATAAACTGCTTCAAACCTAAATTCATTTGTGTGCATAAAACTCTCTCTCTCTCTCTCTCTCTCTCTCTCTCTCTCTCTCTCTCTCTCTCTCTCTCTCTCTTCTTCCTCCTTTCTTTCATCTCTTTCCATCCTCTCTCCCTTACTTCCTCACTCCCTCTTTCTTCCTCACTCACTCCCACCTGTTCCTCCTTCCATTCCTTTCCCTCTCTCTCTCTCTCTCTCTCTCTCTCTCTCTCTCTCTCTCTCTCTCTCTCTCTCTCTCTCTTTTCTCTCTTTCACCCACTCCTCTTCCTCCTTTATCTCATCTCCCTCTCTCTCTTCATTCCCTCGCTCCTACCTGTTCCTCCTCGTTTTCCTCCTTCCTCCCTTGCTAATCCCCAGATCATAAACAGGTGTTCATTTATGGCCTACCGCCAGTCTACCGCCGGTCTGCCGCGGGTGTCGGCGGAACCGCCGGTCGACTAGGACATGTTCAACACCGCCGGTCGACCGGGCGCATCGCCGATATCTTTGAAAATTTTAAAGTTGACCGGCGGTGGTCAGCTGAGTCTACGGTCCTCAGGGTCGACCGGCGGTCTGCCGCCGACAATCCCCAATCTTACAGCCGGTCAACCGGCGACCGGCTTATCGGGAGTCATCGGGGATTATAGGAGAAGGGAACAAGACACAACCCCCGATTAATACCTGGTAGTACCCATTCACTGCTGGGTGGACAGGGGCGTAGGGTATCGGAAAAGCCACCCAAATTTTTCCACTCCGCCCGGGAATCGAACCCGGGCTCTTTCGGTTGTGAGCCAAGTGTGCTAACCACTGCACCATGAAGCCCCCCAGGATGAATAGGGTGAATACTCCACACTTATAAATAAAGGGTTAATACTTCACCCTTATCCTGACCTGGAAACAATGAAATCTGGCCTAACTTAATTCTAACCTAATCTGACAGGTGGTAAATGTCCACAGAGTTGCCCATCTCACTGTGGTACTTCTCACCCTAACCATGGGTTAGATCTCATAATTCTATGCATTTTGAATCCCATCTATATATATATATATATATATATATATATATATATATATATATATATATATATATATATATATATATATATATATATATATATATGCCTCGCAAATTGACAGAATCGCTGCTAGCAATTTTTTAAAAGTTAATGAGTTTTTTGCAGCCGCCTCAGAGCATCACGGGGGGACTGGGATACTCTGTTCCCCGTCTCTTCTTACACTCACTTCTCACACTTCTCATGGGTTAGATCTCATTATTCTATGCATTTTGAACCCCATTTATGTTCGCCGCAAACTGTTAGAAACGCCGCCAGCGATTTTTGAAAAGTTAGTGAGTTTTTGGCGGCCGGCTCGGGGCGTCGGTGCCACCATTACTTACTTTATGAAACATCACTAGGTCTTCATATATCTTTTCTACGAACGCTTGGTTAGCGACGGTACGCTAGGTTAGCGATTAGCCCACTCGTGTGAGACCAGGTCTACCGCGTGGTTATTTTTTATTTTTTTAGAACATGCAGACCCACGAGCTATTTTGTGGTGGCACCGACGCGACGGTTTACGGTGGGGGAACATATTTAAACTAACCCAACCGAACTCTACGACCTAACAGCTAACGGGGGGGCTTTGACCCCTTCGCCCCCCCACATGTATATGCAACTTAGCTCTGCGGAGGTGTTTCTCGCTTTCACGCCCGGGGCCCACAACATCACGGCCCGCAAAAAAAACACCAACCTTTCATAAATCACTAGCAGCGATTCTATCAATTTGTGAGGCATATATATGGGATTCAAAATGCATAGAATTATGAGATCTAACGCATGGTTGGGGTGAGAAGTACCACAGTGAGATGGGCAACTCTGTGGACATTTACCATCTGACAACCATACATTTTTTTTTTACTATTCAGCTTAATGTTCACTGAGGAAATGGAACCCAGAAAAGTTTACTCACCACCACGGCTCCTGCCAAGCAAATCACAACTTGGCCCCCGAAGGAGAGATAGGGTCCGGCCGGCCATCGGGTGTACTTCTGGAATAGCAATAAAAAAAGGTTACGTGTTGGAAATTTCCGTATAAAATGACCTCCCGTTGTCTTTTTTTTTTTTTAACCCGAGGGGCCAAATTTGTGGCTCTACCGTGTAGCAGCGAAGGGCCATGTCTGACCTGCTGGACCTGGCCGCTAAATGCCCATTATTACGTACTTAAGACAGCCACGCCCCATTTGACCTCATGTAAGAGCTCAATGCATCTTATTCTCCATATCATAGGTCTTAAGTGTCGGTAATAAGGTCAGAAATAAGGTCACACGGTCGCCTTTGTGAGCTCACCCCTAAACCTAATTCATTGTTTACGACATTCACGCCTCATCTGACCTCATATATCAGGTCAATCCCCCTTAATTCTTCACTCTGTAGAGGTCAAAGGGCTTACTGGGTATCGATGATAAAAGTTCACGTGTTAAGCTGATGGCCGCCTCTTATCTTGCATATATCACACATTTTCCGCCTTTTCCCCACATCACCGCTTGACCTCAAGAAGTATAGTGACCTTATATGTCATGACCTCAAGCCCCGTCTCGGTATACCCAGTAGTTTACGAGAAAAATATATATATACAAATATTTTCCTCACTCAAACCCGCGCCGCCATCTTCATCCAAGGCCCCGCGGTCAACCCACATTTAAATCCCCTTTGACCACGTTCATTACACTTTTCGCCGTTATCACCCATATCAAAACAAGTACAAGGCATTCCTCACCTCTTTGATCTGCATGGCGTGTCTTTACAGCGGATAAATCCCACGGAAATCACATAAAATAGACATGACTCTTAATGGTGTCTATCCGGAGCGAATTCACCGCGAGGGAGGAAGGCCAGTCACGTTATCATAAGGGAATAACTTCGCCAACTTCCGCGAAATAACTCTCAAACGTTTAACTTTCCTTTTTTTCCATATTTCACTCACTTCTATCGTTCTATGACCCTATTTCATTTTCAATACACGGCACAAACATCAGAGAAACATTTGTTATCACTGGAAGGCTAAATAACAAAGGAATAGGGTTGATTATTGACAGAATTATAGCAGACGTTATTTTCCCTCATTTCTTGCATCTATGGTCCGTGTGTCTGGTGTATTATTACCTTACAGGCAATATTAACCCTTATAAAGATCACAGGTGGACAAATAACATCAAAATAAGGCAAATCAATAAGTTTTTCTGGTGTGTGATGAGGTATCTTTCAACGAGTTATTTCGCACGGAAAAACGACACCACTGCTAGTAGTAGTAGTAGTCGGTCGGGAGTTTTGCCTTTGTAACGGCACTCCCTGATGTGTCTACTGTCTGGGTCTATTATTTTCCTTTTTCTTTCATTCTTTTTTCTCTTATTGTCCAAAACTTGTGTACTGTTGTTTTCGTTTGTTCGGTGTGTTCATTTTCAAATAAAAAAATTCCAATGGTGTCGTCCTCTTCTTCCTCGTAAGGCTGTTGCAGCCTCACGCACTTTGCTCTTTCCTCTGCATAGGCCGGGCACCAGAGCAGGAAGTGTCGCAGGTCTTCGTTTTCAGCTTCACACATGTCACACTTGGTTTCCTCTTGTCGGTGTCTGTTTCTGTCTTTTAGTTGCATGTTGTTTGTCCTGCATCTGAATAGCACTTCTGAGGCTTGGTTGTTGGTGTATACCTCCTCTTGTCCTCCCAACTCCTGTCTCCATTTTCTATATATCTTAAGGCTTGCTTTCTCATTCATTTGCCTCTTCCACTCTCTTGTATCCACCTCTCTCATTCTCTGCTTTATACTCTCCTTTGTCTCATTCCTCACACTCACACTCAGTCCCTCTGTTGCTCTTAGTTCATTCAACAAATCTTTCACCCACCTACTTTGTCTCTTCTCTATCATCTCCTCTCCCACCCTTCTCACCAAATCGTTTCCTTCCACAAGAACATACCTTAAGTACTTCCACTGTCCCTCCCTTATCCTGTTTTTAACACTGGAGCTTCCTATCTCCCCCCTGAGTGCTGCTTCCTGTGCATACATTGGTGCCCTCAAAATCTTCCTGTACACCCCATTCTCTATCCTCTGCAACTTTTTTATGTCTGTCTTTGTGATGTTTATTATATTTACCCCGTACAGGATGGATGGCAGTGCAACATTTTTCCAATATGTCTTTCCTATTAACATTCTTGAACAGCTCTTTTCAATTACATTGTATGTCATATTTGCTAGCCTTCTCGCTTTCCTGAACATTTCTTCCTTTTGCATTTGAAAACAGTTCCTCTTGTCATTGACTATTATTCCTAAATATTTAATTATATCCCCAACACTAATGCCCCCTATATTTTCTGGGTTTTTTTCCATATTAAAGATGATAATATTGCTTTTCTGCTTATTTACTTTTAGTCCATATTCTTTAGCTATAGTCTCCATCTTCTCTATCACCTGTACTGCTTCCCCTACACTATTTGCCAAAAGCATGCCATCATCTGCAAAGAAGAGTGAGGTAATCCTGAATGCCTCATCTTTGTACCCACTTTCTAGCTCCTCTAGCTCCTGAATTATTTTAAAGTAATCATCTTAAACAGTGTAGTTGAGGCAGTACATCCCTGCTTATTCCCACTGGTCACTTCTATTTCTATCTCCTCCTCTTCTTTATCAGTCTCTATCTTAGTTCTATCTCCTACATAAACTCCTGCTATGAAGTTAATTATATCTGGGTTTACCTTGCTATCCTTTAAAACTTCTATTAACTTATCTCTTCTTACACTATCATAGGCCTTTGCAAAATCTATCGAGATTACTATCAATGGTTTCCTCATCTTATATGCTCCTTCTGCACAATATCTTAGAATAAATAGGTTGTTTTCTATCCGGCTTCCCTCTGTGAATCCTGCCTGTGTATCCTTACCTATACCATTTATCCTTATGTGGTCTTCCAAGCTAGTTCTAATCACAGCCATCATTAGCTTGTACCCTACATTCGTCAGAGCTATTGGCCTTAGTTCTTTAACCTTTGGTCTACACTTCTTTGGTAACATGACTGTCCTAGAGTCCCTCCATCCCTCTGGTATCCTCCCTGTCTCTAATACTGCCCCAAGGTCTTCAACCAACACCTTCCGTAATACTTTACTTTTGGCAAATTCTTTGTACATTTCTGGCTTTATTTTGTCTGTTCCAACTGCTTTTTTATTCTTCATTCTATTGCTACATTTAATTACTCTATCTTCCCTTATGCTTTCTTCTTCCAGATAGATGAATCCCCCCTTCACCCTTCTTGTCATTTCCATGTGTTCTCTCACTTCTATTCCACATTTTTCAGTGTGCTGCCACCCCACTGCCCTCAGTTCACTAATATCCTCCAACCTTACAGCCTCCATCTTTCTTATCCTTAATTTCCTTTGTTATCTTCTCCTCTTGTTTGTACATTTCCTTCCTTATCTTTAATTGTACCTTTGTTCTTTGTTCTACATATAATTTTTTCCACCTTTCTTCCTCTTCTTTGCATTTTGCATTTCTCCTATTCCTGTTTAACTTCTTCCTTTCTTTTATTTCTTTCCTTATTTCCTCGTTTATCCATGCTGGTTCCTCGCCGTCCCCTAGCTTTTTCTCTCTTCTTCAATATACACTTTTTAGCACTGCATCTGCTGTTTCTCTCATTTTTTTCTCCAGAGTTCTCCTATACTGTCCACCTTATTCCTCATCACACTTTCTTCTAGCTTTTTCCTAAAGTTTTCTAGCAATGATTTATCTGTTTTATAGTACTCCCTCTCAATCCATTCATTTTTCTTGAACTCCCTCTTTTTTTCTTTTGCCCTTAATTCCACCTCTATCAGGTTATGGTCTGAAAGATCATATCCTTCCTTTTTTTCACTTATCTTCATTTTATGGAACCTATTGTACACCTTGTCTGTCACCAATACATAGTCTATTACACTCTGCTGTCCATCTCGGCTCCATGTCACTTCTCCCTCACACCTCTCGTCATCATTTAACATAATCAATCCATATTTTTCCAGCCATTGTATAATCACTTCCCCATTCCTGTTTACTTTTTGTGTTCCCTTGAACCCCACATGTCCATTAAAGTCACCCATTATCATCAAAGGCTCTGAGTTTTCCTCTATTATTTTTTCAATTTCTTGTGTTATTTCCTTGTTTCTCTCAACATCACTAACACTAAAGTAGACTAACACTAACCTAACCTCCCATTTTCCTATTTTTCCTATTGTGTGTAATACGTCCTTCCAGGGAGGCATCATTGCGCAATGTCGATATTACACCTATGCCATCTAGCGAGCCGACGCCAGGATGCTCACAGAGTTCCGTTCAGTTTTCCTGCCGACTAGGAAATGCCAGGTGTAAAGCCGCCTTTAACACCTGGCAATTCCTAGTCGGCAATACCGGCGCGGCTGCATTTTTGGTCTGGGTCTGGGTCTGGGAGCATTATCGCGGCAAGTTCTCTGCACTGCAGCTGAGCGTGTCAGTCTTGTATTGCCGACTGGCGGCTGAGTTCAACATGTTGGCGCCAATAAAACAAGAAATGACAGATACAGACAACAAGATTTGGAGCCAGGAGGCCGAGGTGGCATTACTAGAAGAAGTGAGGCAGCATAGATACTTGTGGGACCCACAAGATAAGCTGTATGAGAAGCTGAGTCTACGCAAAACAACTTTTGAGAGAGTGGCAGCAACATCCGAGAAATGTTTGTCTGCGAGATATCAAAGGAGGTAAGGAACGATTATTTTCGTGTATTATATAATCACACGATGTAATGCCTGGGGGTTGCGATGGCATGTTCCTCCGTTCTCCTTTGTTGTTAAATGCAACAATGAACAATCCATCAATCAATACTACTTATGATAAAACTCGTTTACTTAAAGTATTTCTACAATATTAGGCTAATGGACCAAACTCATTGTGGTTTTAGGATATGGTAGTAGCCTTTTGGGGTGTCTGGGATGAATTCATGCCCTTGCATTTACTAGCAGTTTACGTCTTGATGGCGGCTCCTCCCACGTGTGAACGTACTTGCTCACCTGGTTTACTCACCTGGTTGGCTACCCCAGCTTACTGTCATGGTTCACATATCAGTGGTACGTAGTAGGATAGCTCGCAACTGCTGGCACGCCAGCCCATCAGTTCAATTAAGGACATTATGATTTGTACAAAAATAATGGGCGGAATTGTGTGCCATGTGCAGCTATAGTATCCCCAAACTATCGAGTCCATCCTGGCGGTGCCCCGAGACGGGGTTTTCCCTTTTGCGGCGATGCCAAGTCTACTACCAGCAATTAAAGGCTTAGTACGGAAGTGGGAAATTTTGTCCTTTCTCCCTTTCCCTCTCTCTCCCTACGGCCCCACCCCACCTCTCTCTCTCTCTCTCTCTCTCTCTCTCTCACTCTCCTTTAATTTTTCTGTTTCTCCCACCCTTTTCCTCATTACTTCCTCATCCTCCTCATTCAGACATGCATTCCTTTCTTGTTACATGTTTTTTTCTCCTCTCCCTTCACACACTTACACACACACACACACACACACACACACACACACATACACACACACACACACACACACACAGATACATGCATACATACATACATAAATACATAAATAGACAAAAGTGATTCAAACCATACAAATTAAGAGTATTCTCTCTCTCTCTCTCTCTCTCTCTCTCTCTCTCTCTCTCTCTCTCTCTCTCTCTCTCCTTTAATCTTTCTGTTTCTCCCACCCTTTTCCTCATTACTTCCTCCTCCTCCTCATTCAGACATGCATTCCTTCCTTGTTACATGTTTTTTTTCTCCTCTCCCTTCACACACACACACACACACACACACACACACACACACACACACACACACACACACACAGATACATGCATATATACATAAATACATAAATCGACAAAAGAATGATTCAAACCATACAAATGAAGAGTATTCTCTCTCTCTCTCTCTCTCTCTCTCTCTCTCTCTCTCTCTCTCTCTCTCTCTTACCTATGAAAGGATGCTTACCTATGAAGTAAGTAAGTGTGTGTGTGTGTGTGTGTCGTGTGTCGTGTTATCATGAGAACTGACCTCTCGTTTACCTGCGGATTAAAGCGGTCAATGTACCCATGACCCAGCCTCAAAAAACGGCAGCACTGCAAAACACAGCTACCACATTTTGTGGTATTTATACAAAGTCATTGTCATCATTCCACTAGAACAATATTCAAAGCCCCCTATACATCCTCATTATAAATTTATATAAGTGCACTATTATGAAGTTTCATTTCACGTTAATCTAACAATAAGACAATAATTGCTGCTTGTACACTTGGCATCGCCGCAAAAGGGAAAGCCCCGAAAAGGGCACCGCCAGGATGGACTCGATAGATTGGGGATACTATAGGTGTTAAGCAAGGTGTATAGATATGAGTTCGTTACAGAACAATGTTAATAATGGGATGAGTTTTGACAGAGGCAGGTAATTATTCCGTGTACGAGAACAGTGACTGTTCAAGGGAGAGGTGAAGGCCCCGTTTAAATGCCTGGATTGTGCCAGCGCTAACAACGCTGTCTGGGAGGGAGTTTCAGTGATCAATGCACCTAACACTGAAGAATCTGCGTCTACACTCAGTGGAGGTGTGTGGTTTGGCTAATTTGAATCTGTGGCCTCTGGTAGTAGTGACTGGGGAGATAGTAAATAGATCAGATGGAGAAATGGCACACTGATCATGAAAGATCTTCCAACATTTAATGAGGTCTGCTCTCAAGAGTCTGCCTTGTACAGAGTATAGGTTGAGAGCCTTGAGACGATCAGCATAACTTAGTTCAGCCAGGCCATCTATGTGCTTGGTCCAGCGGCGCTGCACTGACTCCAGGAGCCGCAGGTCACCCAGGTATCCAGTGTTCCAAACTGTTGACCCAAACTCTAGTAAAGGTCTTATGTGTGATTTGAGGATGGCTAACATAAAGTCACTGGAGCGACGGAGAGTAGATATGATTATGTTATTGGCTAATCCTGCAGCTTTATTAACTATTGTTCTTATATGTGCATGAAACTTGAGGGAGAGCACCCAGCTGGTCTTGCCGCTAGATTGTCGCGGCTGTATTGCCGACTAGGAATTGCCAGGTGTAAAGCTACCTTAAGATATCAAGTGATTTACAGTGGCATTCCTTTTCCCACAGTTCGCTTCCTCGCTCGTTCACCTCTGCCAACATCTGCCTGCACGCCCCTGTCTTGCTATGGCCCCCTCTGCCCTGCCATGGCCCCCCCTGCCCTGCCATGGCCCTCCCCTTGCCCTGCCATGGCCTCCCCCTGCCCTTCTATGCCCCCCTCCTGCCTGGTCTTATGGTGAGTACCCTTATAATCTTGTTTCCTCGTTATGTGAAGGTTTTGTATGTTTTTGAATAACATATATATATATATATATATATATATATATATATATATATATATATATATATATATATATATATATATATATTTTTTTTTTTTTCCCTCTTTGGGGACGGGGGTAGGTGGGGGGAACTGAAATCCAAGAGGAAATTCCATGTTTTAATCTCCCCCAAAGGAGAAAAAAACAATAGCATATGCATGAAATGGCATAACGTGCATCACCTTCTAAAACACACACACACACACACACACACACACACACACAGCACCATCTGTCATAAAAAAATACCAGTGACATAAAGAGGGAAGTAAATTGACAACATTTCCCTTAATAAGTTGAGTGAGTGACAGTGGTCTGTAATTGTCATCATCATCATTATCATCATCATTCCATTATTTACTACATATAAAATTTTAATCATAATTTGTAGAGCAGTTGAGTGGCGGTTCCAAAGGGGCTTACGGGAACTAAAGCTCTCTCAAAAAACTTAGTCCTCCCTTATTAGTCCCTTCATTCATCTGGAAATTAATTATAGTTCCTTTTTTCTCTTGGCACTAACTCAACCTTCCTCTGTGTCAAACAAGGCCCCTTAACCCCCTAAGCCTCCTTTAAAAAAAAACTGTTGTCACTGGTCATGCTGTTCCTTTTTTTACTTCCCACTCTGTCCCGAGGTCGTTCAGTATCACTTACCAGTACTAATACGTATTTCTTTTCTTCTTCCAACTCAACTATTACAGCTTCCAATGTATCATTAAGCATCATACTAACACAGCTTGGCAGGATTTCCCCACACATCACATAGCACAACACACACATGAAGCTTCCCTCAAAAAACTAAAAAGAGCCAATTGTCTTAAGTTTAGTTCTATCCATGGTGACAACTACAAAGTCTGACTGAATCTATGTCTTGCCCTTAAGACAACTAGCTAAGCCTTATTCAGTATTGCTGTGGTCAGATCTGTGCCTCAGCCCACAGCCCTGCAGCAGTGCCAGGCTGGGTGCCACGCAAGGCTGGAAGGAAACGTGTTCCCAGTAGTTGGCTCAGCCAAGAACCAGCAAATTCATCAAAATTTTTAAAGATTTTAAATAAGTTTGTTTATTTGTTCAATATTGTTTGTCTAAATTCACAGGTTACATTTTTGTAAATTTACTTTTTTAGATTGCAAGCATTTGGTTTAAATTTTAAAATATTTTTGAATTTAAATATTTATCAGAATTTCCTGTTAGCTTCACAGACAATCTTCCCCCCCCACTACCCAACTAGAGAAATGCATGAGTGCCCTCAACAACACACACAGTGCTCTCTAAGCAATGCCCAGTGCCCTCCTGCTCTCACAACTATGACACACTATACTATACCCCCCCCTCTAGGACAGGGATACTCAACTATTATGAGCAAAGGTCCAGTTAGACAAGTTCAAATGTGTGCAGAGGTCCGAATAAATACTGTAAACTGGACCCCAGGCTTCAGGAGTAGAAAAAAATATAATTTATTAACATGAATGTCCTGGTGATGGATTCTTGCAAGTGTAATTCCAGGACTGAGTGTATGTAGACCCTCCAGTCTATCCAGGAAATACACTTGCAAGAATCCATTGCCAAGACCTTTGTGTTATTTACTTATATTTTCTCCTCCCGGAGCATGGAGTCCAGCTACAGCACTCAGAAGGTCCGGATTGGTACTGCGAGCTGCCAGTTGAGTAGCCCTACTGTAGGGAATGCCTTGTGCCCTGCCTGCTGCAGGGGTATCCGGTCATTTCGCCCACATGCCATTTCGCCACACTATGGAGTCATTTTGGCCAGAGGTCAATTTGCCCACACTATGGAGTCATTTCGCCTGCATTTTGGAGTCATTTCGCCCAAGGTTACTGATGGTTCATTTACCTCTCAGTTGTTTACTGCACATTTCAATGGGGTATATTCATTCTTAGCAGGTCTCACCAGCGAATAGGCTATCGTGCCCAAAAAGCTTGAAGTGTTCTTTCAGTTATCGTAAATTTCCCGTGTTTCTCTTGGATTTGTAACAATTACACTTCAGTGCAATAAGTAACATTGTTGTTAATAAAAATGTAGCTGATCATACTCGTTTTATTTATTTGTAAATGAGAGAAAATAATGCAGGGTAGAATATTTGCTCTTTGGGATGAGTATGTAAGGGGTGAGAGGTCATCATATCAACTGCTGAAAGCTTGCGCTCATTTCAATGGCCCAGTGTGCAGCTGAATCTTGCATGTACGTATTTTTTAGTAAAGGTTATTTAAGTAGGTTTTAAAGGTTTTAATTCTATATTTAGATTCGGCACATAGATTCAATAAACTTACATATAGCTTTTCTTTTTTAATTCTTTCTTTATCACTTGATAAAAGCCCCAACAAGCCCTATACTGCTGCACTGCCTGGTGATGGCCTTTCAAAGTACACACCCCTTACATGGTATAGGACTC
This sequence comes from Eriocheir sinensis, assembly GCF_024679095.1. NCBI lineage: Eukaryota > Metazoa > Arthropoda > Malacostraca > Decapoda > Varunidae > Eriocheir > Eriocheir sinensis. Next base: position 25,572,922 of record NC_066517.1, on the reverse strand, counting down.
CTCCAACAATGTGGACGAGACATGGAACGTGTGGGGGAATTGACTCTTTCTTACATGTGGGCAAAAAGTCTTATGGGTGAAATGACGTGTGGGAGAAATGACTGTAAACCGCTGCAGGATACAAAACACTGCCTCACCTACTTCGCTCTGCACACTGCTGCCAATCACACATACGTACATGTAACACTTAAATGTAGGTTCAAACTCTAACACAAAATATGGACCATTACTAAACAGTAATACATACACATAGTATATACTGTACAGCTTTTCATGGTAACAATTTATTCACATTGAATCTGTTATCCTTAACCAGTAGAGTAAAGGACTCTGTCCTTTATTGAATTGACAAACAGCTCTGATATATATATATATATATATATATATATATATATATATATATATATATATATATATATATATATATATATATATATATATATATATATATATATATATATATATATATATATATATATATATATATATATATTACAAACACAACCATGGTCTAAATTCCATGTCAGACACGAATATGCATATACAAAGCCCAAACTTATGAAACACACACACACACACACACACACACACACACACACACACACACACACACACACATCAAGGCACTGCAATCCTTCCTTTGTTGCTCACTCACTCACTCACTCCTTCCCTTACACAGAGTCCCTCTGGTTCTCATCCATTCCTTCATGCTCATTTTGCCACTCTCTCACACTCCCAGTAGAGCACATTGAAGGCATGACACATTAAATTCTTATGCAAGAGTAATACAATTGTAACATTTGTTTATATTTTGCTTCTGTTTATAGCACTCTTTAGTCACAGTGAGGAATAGACTAACTTGATTCATAGTGAAGAATAGACATAGTTTACATGCTTTATATTAAATAATAGTTACCGTGTAATAGTAAAGCCTTTATTTAAAGAACAAACAGACCGTATTTTATGTCAGATGCATTTGGACTTCCTTCGGCTCAGGACTTTACAAAACCTTATTTCCACAACAATGAAACTGTCACAGTGTCCATTAATATACTATGTTAAAATGTGCATGCAAAGGTAGTGTTTAGAGACAGTTTTCATCACTGCCTGACACATCTTGTTTTGGGCAGTGTCTAAACCGAGTCTTTACATGTGAAACGGTCACATATGATGTTGATAGGTACAAGGTTTTGTACCATAGGAAAGAAAAGGATAAAGTTCACAGTAGGTAACAATTTCTTATCAAATCAAAATTGTAAAACTGTTTTAGTTGTTTAAAAATATATCCTATCAAATAACGATGTGAAAAGTACTAAATAAAAAAATAAATCTTTTATACCAACATTTGTATAAATAGAATATATATGTAAATATATAAGGGGAGCAATCAGATCATGAGCACAAGAAGAGAAAGCTTTAGGTGTGATACTCCCAAACAACAGAGGTGAAATGCCAGAATTTTTACTCTTTACTACACTCCCACAGGTCCTCTGCGTGTAACGAAACACACGAGAAATTAATCCAGACAAGGAAAGGTTTGCTGGCGCCGGGGATCGAACCTGCGACCAGCGTAATGGGAGAGCCACTCCTTTACCAGTCGGCCAAAGAGGTACCCCCACTGGCCAAGTGGGTTATGGGAGGCTCGCCCATCAGGCAAGTCGTGTCACTACACGGCTCCCCATTCCTATTTAGATTAATTTCTGTGTGTTGAGATCCCATTTTCTATGAACTTCGGAGAGCATGGGCCATCACTCTACCTGTTACCCTCTCGGGGTGACACAACAGAACCACAGGAGAGGATGCTCACTGCTTAAGCCACCAGTGAAATGCCAGAATTTTTTTTCTCTTTTCTTCACTCCCACACGACCATCGCGTGTAACGAAACACACGAGAAATTAATCCAGACAAGGAAAGGTTTGCCGGCGCCGGGGATCGAACCTGCGACCAGCGTAACGGGAGAACCACTCCTTTACCAGTCAGCCAAAGAGGCACCCCCACTGGCTAAGTGGGTTATGGGAGGCTCGCCCATCAGGCAAGTCGTGTCACTACAGAGGAACACACAAGGAAGATCACAGGAGACACATACAAGCTCCTGACCAACATTAGGGCGTTGTTCCTCTACACGGGTGAGGATTAGATGAAGAAGCCGATTGTGTCAGTGACTCGGTCAAAACTGGAATATGCAGTGGCGGTGTGACCTCCTCAAAGAAAGGAAAAATAGATCGAACCCGTAGAGCAGTGACAAAAATGGTGTCAAGCTTGAGAGGAATGACACATGAGAGAGGCTTGGAAGATTGGGTTTGCCAGCCTTGGAGGAGAGAAGGGAAAGATGATATCTGATTGCAGCGTATAGGGTGATGAAGGAAATTCAAATGATTGATGAGGGATGACCTGTGTGTATGAGATACTAGAAATACAAGAGTTCACAGAGAGAATTAGAGGGAGACAGGGTGTCTGAGGGATATCAAGAAACACAACATTCCTCATAGATGCATTTACTTCTGGAATAATCTCAAACAGCAGATAGATACTTCGGGCCAAAACTTTCATGAATTTGAAGCTAAATTTGTTAAACCGAGATTTTGTTAGTATGGGACGTGGGAACAGTAAGAGGACATGGAAGAAATTGAAAATGACAAGATGCTTGAAAGATGGCAGGCAGTGCAGTTCTCCATAGAGATGCACTGAACAGCCATGGCAATGAGATCGTCCTATCCAAAAACTTGATGAGCTTGATTAAGGGTAAACTTGACCATTTGAGACTCAGAGACAGGAGCCCATGTAAAGTTGTGGGCATACGTCATAGCTGCACATGGCCTCAGTGCTCATCTCTGTCTTATTGGCCCTTGAGCCTGTGGTGGGTGAGAACCCATCAGCCCAGTACGTACAGTACACTGGGAAAGTCTGACATTGGGGTTAGCGCAGTTACCATCCCCAGGTTTCCCTGGTTACCCATTTATTGACCAGGCTGGAAAGGCAGATGAACAGCAGGGTGAGCTGCATGCTGACTGCCTAGGCTGGGATTTGAACCCAGGCCCACAGATTCATAGCCAGACATGCTAACCACTACACCACAAAGGTGCAGCATAATTCCTCTATATCACAACTAGGTAAAACAGCTAGATAAAACAACTAGGTAAATACACCCACACCCACCCCTTCATTCACAATAACACACACACATACACACACACACACACACACATGCACACAGAAGATAAGTTGGGTTTATCTTCTTTCACGTGTAGCCCCTGTTCACCTAGCAGTGAGTAGGTACGCGACGTCAGGCAAGGAGTTGTGACCTTGTTGTCGCGGTGTGTTGTGTGTGAGTGGTCTCAGTCCTACCCAAAGATTGGTACTATGAGCTCTGTGCTCTTCCGTAGGGGAACAGCTGGCTGTCTCGAGAGAGACCCGCAGTAGACCAAGAGGTGAATTACACACACACACACACACACACACACACACACACACACACACACACACACGGCCAAGATGGCGGATGGACACAGTTGAAATCCTGGCGCGTCTTCAGTCTGCGCGGGAACTAAACCCTAGAAGTGGTAATTAAGGTAGGAGCCGTGCTAGGTGGTAATAGTGCTGTCCTGAAGTATTAAAGGCAACAGTGAATAACACTGAAAAAATGAGTGAGGAGAAGGCGGGGGCGACGGCTTTGCCACTGCCGGGTTTGATTACACCGGTAAGCAGGGGAGCCAGGACGAGGGACAATGATTTTGAAGGTTTCTCTGAAGACGTGGATAGGCACAGAGATGTTATGTTGAGAAGGAGACTTATTGACCTGGAAGGGGAGATGAAGGAAATGGACAGAATGGGGATGTTGGAGAGAGAGGTTGACATCCTAAAGATGGAGAAAAATGTATGGCAAAAGGCAAATACAAATGGGCTACCTTTCTACGGATTTACAACGAAGGTGTGGAAAAGTGGGTACCAAGGATGAAAAAGGCCAGAAATCAAGAGAAGAGTGGTATAATAGAAAGTGTTGATGCCAAGCAGGATAAGGAGAAGGCATGGAACAAATGGAGGAAAAATAGGAGGATGGATCTATGGAATGAGTACAAAAGGAAGAGGAATGCTTATGTCAAAGTAAGAAGAGAAGAAAAAGGAATTTTGAGAAAAATATTGTAGATAAGTGCAAAGACCAGCCAAAACTGTTTTATAAGTTCATAAATGTAAATTTGAAAAATAGAGATGAGATTCAGAAAGTTAAAGTTAATGGTGAAACTTTTGGTAGTATAAGTGAAATAGTAGAAGTGATGAATAATTGTTTCCAAACAGTGTTCACAAGGGAGAGTGAGTTTGAAGGTGTAGATGCAGTGCCGGGGAATAGAGTGGGTCTGGAGAGAATACAAACATCAGCAGATGAAGTTAGAAAATTATTGGAAGAATTGGATGCGAGGAAATCAGCAGGACCGGATGGTATATCAAATTGGGTGCTAAAAGAGTGTAACCAGCAAATAGCTGAAAAGTTGAGCAACTTGATTAATGTCTCACTAGCACAAGGGAAGATACTGAGAGACTGGAAGAGGGCTAACATCGTCCCAATACATAAAGGAGGAAGTAAGGAAGACCCGTTGAACTATAGGCCAGTGTCATTAACAAGTGTAGTAGCAAAGATGTGTGAGAAAATTATAAAAAAAACAAATGGATGGAGTATTTAGAAGACAACAGTATATTAACAAATAGCCAATTTGGATTCAGAGGAGGACAGTCTTGTGTAACTAATCTGATCAGCTTCTATTCAAGAGTAATTGATATAATACAGGAAAGAGACGGTTGGGCAGATTGTGTGTATCTGGACTTAAAGAAGGCGTTTGATAAAGTACCACACAAGCGATTAATATGGAAACTTAATCATGTTGGAGGTCTGGGTGGTTCAATATTGGATTGGATTATGGACTTTTTGATGGAGAGAAATGAGAACAGTAATCAGGAATAATAAATCAAGCTGGATGGAAGTGACGAGTGGAGTCCCCCAAGGATCGGTGCGGGCTCCGATTATGTGTGTAATTTATATTAATGACATGACAGAAGGGGTGACAAGCTATATGAATATGTTTGCTGATGATGCTAAACTAATGAGGAGGGTGGCTAATGAAGATGACTGTGTAGCCCTGGGCCAAGATCTCGATAGAATAAGCGAATGGTCACGCAAAGGGGAAATGACATTCAATACAGAGAAGTGTAGCGTGATGGAGTTTGGTAAGAGCAGTAGACGAATATCGGGGAACTTCAGTACCCTCTCGAGTTTCGCGGTTAGTCCCAAATTCTTACCATCCCGACTGTCGCGCATTATCACTCCGAGTTTTGCATTGCTTTGACACATATGGGTCACGTCTACTTACCATCGGCGTCACGCACGCTACCTTTAAATGTAGTATCACACTGGACGTTTTCCTCCAAACATTGTGGCTATGGCAGGAGAGAGAGAGAGAGAGAGAGGGAGGGGGGGGGGGGACGGGAAGAGAAAACGGGTCGTTTTGAAGCCGCAGTTGAAGGCGGCTGCCTTACAATTGGTTGACAGTTCTGAAAACACATTTGTGATTCGCTGGGAGTCCGATGACGTCATCGCCGACGGCCACCCTTTCAGCAGCTTCACTGCCTTAAGGCGGTGTCACAATGGCCGTTTTCGTCCAACCGTTGGGGCTACAGGCAACGCCCGTGCGCCCAACCGGGAGCGAGTTTACAGTTATCCAAAAGCTGGTGTCACACAGGGCTTTTTTCTTCCCGCCGCGTTGGCGCCACCTAGGGCAACCGGCAACTCCAACTTTTCCTGGTGTGAGTCACACACGGCCAAGGTAGGTTGCGCGTATCCACATCCGTAACGTAAACAAAAAACTTGCCCTGTATCAACATGGCGTCGCCTGCTAAAGTAAAGGCTGTTGCGGCTTGTGCTGCCATTACCAAGTTTTGGACTTGTTGCTGCAGTTAAATGGAAGGAAGAAACAGTTGTGGGTGTGGCATGCCTGTGGTTCCTCCATGCCAGTTCTCATTGTCACCACTGCACGTGCGCGGCCAACCCACCCATACACATGAATCGAATAACAACACACACACACACACACACACACACACACACACCAGACTCATTAGGAACCATTGCAGATGTCTCTGACAAACAGAAACCACTTAACCATTTCTTTGTGTGTGTTAGAACGTATTTGGTGAGTAGCTCACATGAACCAAACCTATCTCTTGGCAAGGAGAGAGGAGTCATCTTTAACACTGCTCTCTTCTTGCCATTGGGTATGTTTGGTTTGTGTGAACCACTGACCAAATAAGTTTTAACACACTCTAGGAAATGGCGAAGCCATTTTTGCTTGTGAGAAACATCTGCCATGGTTCATGATGAGTCTGGTGTGTGCGTGGGTGTGTGTGTGTCTTGTTACTCTATCCACGTGTTTATGTTGTCAGAGTCTAGATGGGTGGGTTGGCCACTCACGCACAATGGTGACAATGAGAACTGGCACAGAGGAACCACAGACACACGACGCCCACAACAGCTTCTTCCTGCCATTTAACTGATGCAACAAGTCCATAACTTGGATAATAGCAGCACAAGCTGCGACATCCCTTACTTTAGCAGGCGACACCATGTCGATACAGGGCAAGTGCTTTGTTTACGTTGTGGATGTGGATACGGGCAACCGACCTTGGCCCGGAAAAGTTGGATTTGCCGGTTACTCAAGCTGCCGCCAACGCGGTGGGAAAAAAATGGCCCAGTGTGACACCAGCAGGTTACGGACAACCGACAACTCACTCCCGGATGGACGCACGGGAGTTGCCAGTAGCCACAACGGTTAGAAGAAAACGGCCAGTGTGACACTGCCCCAAGGCAGCGAGGCCGCTGACCGGGTGAGCGCCAGCGATGACGTCATCGGACTCCTAGCGAATCACAAGTGTGTTTTCAGAGCTCAGCCAATTGTAAGGCTTCATCTGTGGCTTTAAAATGACCCGTTCTCTCTTCCTGTTTTCTTCCTTTTTCCAAGGTGCGTATTTTGAGATAACAAGGGAGTAGAGGAGGAAAAAAAGTGAGCTTCGGGGGGCAGCATGAACTAATTATAATAGTGCCCCAATAAACAGTTGCCTGGGCCATGCATGACAGGCTCGGGGCCAACCATCAGGCCCAGATGGATAGTCTACTGGCGCCATAGCCCACATTTAGATGAAGAAATGGTGAAGAAACTAATAACATTGATGATACGTCTAAGACTGGAATATGCAGCATTAGTGTGGTCACCTAGATTAAAGAAAGAAATTAGAAAGTTGGAAAGAACACAAAAAGCAGCGACTAAATTACAGGAAACTCTGAGAGAACATACTTATGAAGAAAGACTGGAGAAATTGGGACTAACAACACTGGAGAGCAGAAGAGAGAGAGGGGACCCAATAGCATTGTACAGGATACAAGAGGGATTGGAGAAATTGGACAGGGAAGAGCAAGTGGTACATGACAGAAGTGTAACAAGAGGCAATGGTAAGAAACTGAAAAAGAGTGACTGTAGGAGAGACATCAGAAAATACAGTTTTCCCTACAGAAGCATAACAACAAGGAACGGACTTGACAAGGAGACTGTGCGTGCAAAAACAATTCATGAATTTAAAGCCAAACTGGATAATAAGCGTTATGGAGATGGGACAGCACGAGCCTAGTGTAGCTCTTTTCCTGTATTTCACAACTAGGTAAACACACACACACACACACACACACACACACTAACACACTAACACACTAACACACCCCTACCCACAGCCACACACTAGGGTGGTCATACAGCCACAGGGGCAGGGTCAGCCATGGCAGTGGTGGCAGTGATGGTGGAGGTGGTGTTTGGGGAGGCTGCGCGGCACCCCAGCTGGAGGGGGAGTGGTGGGTGGAGGCTGCTGGGGCTGGGGTGGGGGGCGTGTCCCTAGGGAGGCCGGATGGTTTCCTTCAGACCCGACACGGAGCCAAAGAAGGAGGCGCCCATGGAGTTCTCCTTGGCCGAGCGCAGCGTGCGGAGGAAGGTCTCCCGGAAGTCCTTGGAGAAGACGCAGTAGATGTAGAATGTGACGGCAAAGTTGGTGACCTCCAGGACGTTAGCTGTGGCCCGAAAGATCTGCGGAAGGGGAGAAAGGAAACAGTGAGGAAGAAAGGAGGGAGGGAGGGAGGGAGGAAGATGTGCAGTGAGGGGAAACATGGAAATGCAGGCAAAAGAAAGCCTATTGGCTCATTACGAGGTCGCCTGCTTGGGTGATTTAATCTGCTCGACCGCCGCTTGGGGATTGATGAGCAGATGAAAGCACCTCGATATTGAGGAGAAGATGAAAGCACCTCGTTATTCAGTTTACTCCCGACGCAGCGAAATGATGGTCGATTCTATATTTGAAGGAGTTGATGGTATTTGCATTTACTACTTCTGAGGGAAGATTGTTCCAGTGGCGGATGACTCGGTTTGAAAAGAAACTCCTTCCAATGTCTGTGTTACATCGACTCGACTGAATGGGTAAACCGTTATTTCTAGTTCTTGAGTTGGTTTGCAGTTCAAAGAATTTGGAGTAATCGACGTTATTGAACTTTTTTAGATACTTGAAGACTTGAATCATATCCCCTCGAAGGCGTCTTTTCTCCAATGTAAAGAGATTGAGTCGTTTGAGTCGTTCCTCGTACGGTTGAGCCCTTAAGGTTGGAATCATCTTTATGGCGTGTTGTTGAATCCTTTCCAGTAAAGCAATGTCCTTTCTGTAATAAGGAGACCAGAAATGTACTGCATACTCAAGGTGTGGTCTTACCATGGAATTATACAAGGATAGCATCACGTCTGGTGCTTTACACTCGAAGTTCCTCGCTATGAACCCGAGCATAGTGTTGGCTTTGTTGTATGCTTTTTTACAGTGATTCGCGTGTTTCAGGTCACTGCTGATAGTGACTCCAAGATCCTTTTCCTGCTGCATCGCCTGCAGAGGTCTCCCATTCATGATGTATGTGTGGTTACTATTTTGGGACCCAATGTGCATGAAAGAAGAAGAAAGGGTGAGGGAGAAAGGAGAAAGAAGGGAAAGGATGGAGGAAGGGAGATCTGCCGTGAGGGGAGAAAGGAGGAAAGGAGAGAACGGGAAGGAGAAAGGGAGGAAGGGAAAGAGGGAGATCTGCAGTGAAGGGAGAAAGGGGAAGAAAGGGTGAGGGAGGAAGGAGAGAAGGGAAGGGAGGGAAAGTGGAAAATCTATGGAGAGGGGAGAAAGGAAAAAGTGAGGAAGAAAGGAGAGAGAAGGGGAGGGAGGGAGAGAGGGAGATATGCAGGTAGGAACTAAATAACAGGCTTTTTTCATTATTGTTTTTTTTTTCTTTCTGCCCTTGAGCTGTTTCCTTTGCTGTAAAAAAAAATAAAAAAATCATGCCCAAACCCACCTCAAAGGCCAGTGATGAGTGCCAAGCGTGGTGGATGGTGACAGACAGCAGGATCATGGGAGTCATGCACACAAAGAACAATGTTGAAGTGCCACCCAGCAGGAACATGAGGCGACTCTCCTCCGCGTACTGCCGACGCTGCTCGCCGCTCACCTGCAGCAGGGAATAAGATGTGCCACCAGGGGAGGTTGTGATAATCAGACTTGCTGCCAGGAAGTTAATCAGATTAACCTGGTAGCAGTGACACAGCAAATTTGTGGCTTTACCGTGTACCAGCGATGTGCCAAATTTTTGCCATGATATAAACCCCCCAAAATAGGTGATGCATAAACTGATCACAAATGCGTTGATATATATTATGAAATCACGCAAATGGGAAATGACATTCAATACAAAGAAGTGTAGTGTGATGGAGTTTGATAAGAGCAGTAGACGAATATCGGGGAACTACTTTTTGAGTAATGAAAGAATCATGAAAAAAACAGGAAAAAGATCTGAGAGTGACAATAACAGACAAGTTATCCTTTGGAAAGCATATAAAATAGGATAACAGGGGAAACATACAATCTTCCTAGAAACATAAAAGCAGCATTTACATATCTAGACGAAGAAATGGTGAAGAAACTAATACCATCGATGATACGTCCAAGACTGGAATATGCAGCATTAGTATAGTCACCTAGATTGAAGAAATAAATTAGAAAGTTGGAAAGAATACAGAGAGCTGCGACCAAACTACCGGAAACTCTGAGAGAACACACTTATGAAGAAAGACTGAAGAAATTGGGACTAACAACACTGGATAGAAGGAGAGCGAGAGGGGACCTAATAGCATTATACAGGATACAAGAGGGATTGGAGAAATTGGACAGGGATGACTTAGTGGTACGTGATAGGAGTTTGACGAGAGGGAATAGTAAGAAATTGAAGAAGAGCGACTGTAGGAGAGACGTTAAGAAATACAGTTTTCCATACAGAAGCATAACAACATGGAATGGACTTGACGAGGAGACTGTGTGCAAAAACAATTCATCAATTTAAAGCTAAACTGGATAATAAGTGTTATGGAGACGGGACAGCACGAGCCTAGTGTAGCTCTTTTCCTGTATTTCACAACTAGGTAAATACACACACACACACACACACTATTGAGTAGGCTATTGAGTAAAATGGAAGAAGTAGATAACAAGAAATTGCTACTAAGAGAGGAACCTTCCAGCAGGAATACTAGAGGAGATAGTAAAAAGTTGAGGAAGGGAAGATGCTCAAGAGACATAAAGAGATATAGCTTCCCTCAAAGAAATGTAGAGGTTTGGAACAGACTAAGTGAAGAAATAATCAGCAGAGTGTGCAGAGCTTCAAGGAAAAGTTGGATAATTATAGATACGGAGATGGGACCACACGAGCGTAAGCCCAGGCCCTGTAAAATTACACCTAGGTAAATACAACTAGGTAAATACACACACACACACACACACACACACCTTGTTGGTCATCTTGCGCCTCTTCTCACACACGGCCTTGTAGGTGCGAATGATGCAGATGTTGAGGAAGACAAGAACCAGCGCCGGGAGAAGCTTGAACAGCACCTCCAGCAGCCACTTGTATGCCCTGAACCAGCCAGCCTCCACCAGCCACGTGTTCTGCTGCTTCAAGTGGAGAACCGTGCCTGTGGGAGTGGTGGTGGTGGTAGTGGTGGGGGGGAGGAGGATGGAGCATAGAATATCATAACTTACTGGTACATTACTCCAAAGTTATACATTGTTTCCTCTCCTTCATTTCCAGCCATTCCATTCCTTCTCTCCTCTTCAATTCCTTTCCCCTCCCTTCCTCCTCTTCCTCCTCCTCCTCACCTCTTCTTTCTTCCTTCACTTCCTCCTCCTCCTCCTCCTCTATCTATGCCATTCCTCTCCTTCATTTCCTGCCATTCCGTTCCTTCTCTCCCCTTCTGTTCAATTCCTTTCCCCTCCCTTCCTCCTCCTCATCTCTTTTTCCTCACCTCTTCTTTCTTCCTTCACTTCCTCCTCCTCCTCATCTCTTTTTCCTCACCTCTTCTTTCTTCCTTCACTTCCTCCTCCTCCTCCATCTACCACCACCACGATCTCCCCCCTCCCCCCCTCAATCTCTCCCTCGCACCTGTCTCGGTCCTGCACGCCACCACGCGGGCCAGGAAGAGGTAGGGGCTGTTGAGGACGAAGGTGGCCACGGGAATGACACACACGGTGACGTAGGCTCGTCTGCCGCCGCACAAGTTCCTCGCCTTAGCCGGGTAACACACCGAGATGAACCGCTCCACCGTCAGGGCCAGCAGCATTACCACGCCGATGCCTGGGGAGGGAGGGAAAGGTGAGGGAGGAAGGTAGAAGGGAGGGAGAGTGGGAGGGAGGGGTGAAACAGTGGTATAAGGGAGGAATTGAAGAATAACCGTATGGGGCTGATAAGGAGGTACAAAGAGTCAGAGGAAGGAATAAAGGAAGGAGGGAATGAATGAATGAAGGAAGGAGGGAGGGAAGGAAGGAAGGCAGACTATTCTATCATCATTATTACTATTATTATTATTATTATTATTATTATTATTATTATTATTATCATTATTATTGTTGTTATTATTATTATTATTATTATTATTATTATTATTATTATTATTGTTGTTGTTGTTATTATTGTTATTATTATTATTATTATTATTATTATTATTATTATTATTATTATTATTATTATTATTATTATTATTATTATTATTATTATTATTATTATTATTAAATGAAGTAGGACGTGAGAAGGAGAGAAAGAAAGAGACAGAGAGAGAGAGGGCAGAGAAGACAGGATATGGGTCAGGAGGAGGAAGAGGAAGCAAGGAGGAAGAGGAAGACATGAGGAGAAGGTCAAACTGTGTGGAAAGGAAGGAAGGAAGGAAGGGAGAAAAATGAGAGAGGGAGGGAAGGGAAGGACAGGGAGAATGGAGAGAATTTAAGAGAAGGAAAGGAAAGGAAGAAAAGAAAGGAAAGGGAAGGGAAGGAAGATAGGAAAGGAAAGGAAAAGGAAGGAAAGGAAGAAAGGGAAGGGAAGGGAGAGAATTTAAGAGAAGGAAAGGAAAGGAAGAAGAGAAAGAGAAGGAAAGGAAAGGAAAGAGAAGGAAGAAAGGAAAGGAAAGGAAAAGGAAGGAAAGGGAAGGGAAAGGAAGGAAGAGGGGGAAGGGAAGGGAAAGGAAGGAAGAGGGGGAAGGGAAGGGAAAGGAAGAAGAGAAAGAAAAGGAAAGGAAGAAGAGAAAGAAAAGGAAAGGAAAGGGAAGGGAAAGGAAAGAAAGGAGAGGAAAATAATGAAATTGAATGAACGAATGAATGAAGTGGAGAGAAAAGGAAGGGAAGGAAAGAGAAGGAAGGGAACGGAGGGGAGGAGAGGAGAGAGATACAAGATAACAGAATTGGAGGGAAGGGAGGAGAAAAGAGGGAGATAAAGTAGAGATTGAGCATGAATTAATATACTCTCTCTCTCTCTCTCTCTCTCTCTCTCTCTCTCTCTCTCTCTCTCTCTCTCTCTCTCTCTCTCCCCTTCCTGATTTA
>NC_066517.1:25547456-25554956 GCF_024679095.1 Eriocheir sinensis | reverse complement strand
AGGGAGGAAAAGGGAGAAGAGAAAGGAGGAGGGAGGAGAGGAAATACATAGGAAATACATAGGAAGAACAGACACCAGAAGACCTGTCGGTCTATGGCGGGTGTGTCTGTTTACTACCGCTGCTACTAGTGATCTACGTGTGGTAGGACAGGAAAGAATAGATGAAGGCTCCTCCCCACCCACCTCTCCCTCCGGCAACTTGCCGGCAGGAAATAGTTAGAAGAGAACACCATGTGCCTTTAAGGAAGAAAGGGACATGGAAATTTTACAGTAAAGAGAGAAATAAGAGGAAATTACTACCCTTAACTTACGCTACTGGTGACTTAAGCTGTGGGGGAAACTAATGTCCACGTTGTACTCGTGCTGCAGGCTGCCTGAGGCAAACGAAAAAGGGTCAGTAAACAGTGTATGTAGTTGAGTCATAAAAAAAAAAAGCTAGTATTAAATTGGACTGCTCACGATGGGGTGAGATGTAGTTTCAGGGGTTACCGGTAGAGGCTTGATCCTCGTTTACCTTCGGTACAAGGGTACGCTCCAGTGTCCTGTTAACCTTACTGTTCCCACACCTCACTGCCTGAAACATATGAAGGAGGAGGGAAAGGGAGAAGAGAAGAAAGAAAGAAAGAAAGATAAAAAGAAAGGAAGGAAGGAAGAAATAAATAAAGTAAGAAAGAAAGAAAGAAACAGAGAAAGAAAGAAAGAAAGGAATTAGAGAGAATGGAGGGAAGGAATGAAGACTGGAGGAAAGGGAAAAAAATGAAGAGAACGAGTGGAGGGGAGGAAAGATGGAGAGATAGAAATGGAGGAAAGAACAAAAATGGGCCGAAAGAAAGGAGGGAGAGAAAGAAAGAGTATGAAATGAGAGAGAGAGAGAGAGAGAGAGAGAGAGAGAGAGAGAGAGAGAGAGAGTGGAAAGAGGACAACTAACATTTTTTCTCCTCTTCCATTTAATTACAGAGAGAGAGAGTAATTTTGTGTTGCCCTCAAATTACTGTTGGCAAAAATATAATTAAAAAGTAACGGAAGCCTCAAATTTCGTTAAGATGAAAGAGATAAAACTAACAGAAAATATTTGAATAATCTTTAGACGTTGTAATATACGAGTCTTGTACACGACCTCTCTCTCTCTCTCTCTCTCTCTCTCTCTCTCTCTCTCTCTCTCTCTCTCTCTCTCTCTCTCTCTCTCTCTCTCTCTCTCTCTCTACTTCCTATTGACTCAGTTACCGTGTGTGTGTGTGTGTGTGTGTGTGTGTGTGTGTGTGTGTGTGTGTGTGTGTGTGTGTGTGTGTGTGTGTCCAATACCAACTGTGCCAATAAAGATTAAAAAAAAGAGAGAGAGAGAGAGAGAGAGAGAGAGAGAGAGAGAGAGAGAGAGAGAGAGAGAGAGAGAGAGAGGGGATGTGGGAATAGAGAAATAGAGGAGATAAAGAGGCAAAAAGAAACGAAGAGAGAGAGAGAGAGAGAGAGAGAGAGAGAGAGAGAGAGAGAGAGAGATTTACATAGATTTACATAGAAAATCAGACCACACAGACCCCATGGTCCAGACTAGGTGGTCTGTCCTTAAACCTAAGTGATTCTACATTAATCAGAAGGCTCCAAAACGATGCATTTCAACTCTAATTGATATAAGTTGATGGAAGTGACGGTCGAGCTTGTTTTTGAAGGAGTTAATCGTGTTACACTGGACCACTGACGGTGGGAGCTTATTCCATTCTCGCACCACAATGTTGGTGAAGAAATATTTGGTGCAGTCTGAATTTACTTGTCTGCAATTGAGTTTTACGCCATTGTTCCTCGTACGCAAAGTGTCATCGATCATAAACAATGCCGATCTGTCTACATTCGTGAAATCATTAAGTATTTTAAAACATTCGATCAGTTTTCCTCGGAGGCGACGTTTCTCAAGAGAGAACATGTTAAGGGTGGAAAGCCTTTCTTCGTAAGATTTGTTGCGCAAGAAAGGGATAATTTTTGTTGCCCGACGCTGAACACCTAATTTAGCAATGTCCTTTGCATGGTGGGGAGACCAAAACTGTACCGCATATTCCAAGTGAGGTCTGACTAAACACTTGTAGAGTGGAAGTATTACATCTTTATTCTTGAACAAAAAGTTTCTTTTAATGAAGCCCAACATTCTGTTCGCTTTATTTACTGCATCGATGCATTGCTGTGAGAATTTGAAATTTGACGCGATTTTGACCCCCAAGTCCTTAACGCATTGAACGCTTTTGAGTTTAACGCCGCTCATTTCCTAATCGAACTTCTTATTCCTTGTTCCAACTTGAAGGACCTGGCACTTGTCTACGTTAAAGAGCATCTCCCATCTATCAGACCAAGCTGAAATTTTGTGCAAATCCTCTTGGAGGCTTTGCCTGTCTTCGTCAGTGAGAACCGAGTTACCAATCTTTGTGTCGTCTGCAAATTTACTAATGCGATTATTGAGTCCGACATCCACATCGTTGATGTAAATAATGAACAGCACTGGGCCGAGAACCGAGCCCTGAGGGACGCCACTAGTGACCGGCGCCCACTCTGAGTTAAATCCGTCAATCACCACTCATTGTTGTCTGTTGCTCAACCAATTCGCGATCTATTGGTGTACTTGACCGTCAATACCTATTTGCTTTAATTTGTAAAGTAATTTATGATGTGGGACTTTATCAAACGCTTTCTGGAAATCAAGATAGACTACGTCCAGTGATTTGGTTACGTCATAAGCCGTGAAGAGGTCGTTATAAAAGGTTAATAGGTTTGATAGGCAGGATCTTTTGTTACGGAAGCCGTGTTGTGAGTTCCCAATTAATGAGTGGCTTTCAAAGTAACTCACAATTTTGTCTCTAATTATGCTCTCAAGTAGCTTACCTACAACCGAAGTTAGACTAATGGGCCTGTAATTACCTGGTACATTTTTGTCTCCTTTCTTAAAAATCGGTGTCACGTTAGCCTTTTTCCAATCCGAAGGGACGATGCCTTGTCGCAAGGACATAATGAATACGGTTGTGAGGGAGGAGACTATTTCGCTTTTTGTTTCTTTGAGCAGAGTAGGATATACTTTGTCAGGTCCAGGACTTTTATTTGTTTTAAGTGATTTGAGGGGTTTAAGGACTTCACCGGTTGTTACTTCAAAGTTAGGCAATGCATGCTCGGGATTTACATTAGTACTGGTGTTGGTGGTAGTGGTGGGAGGACTGTTAGTATTAAACACCGAGGAAAAGTAATTGTTTAATAGGTTTGCAACGTGTTGGCTGTCAGTCACTAGTGCACCATCGCTGTTTGTTAGGGGTCCAATTCCACTTCTGATCGCCTTTCTGTTGTTTATGTAACTGAAGAAGGATTTCGGATTATTTTTACAGTTGGCCGCAATAGTTTCTTCATATCTACGCTTTGCCTGACATACTAATCTTTTTACTCGTCGCCTGACATCATGGTAAAGTCTAATGTTTTCGGGTGTGCTTTGCTCTTTCTTTAGCCTGTAAAGCAATTTTCTCTCCTTGACTGAGTGTTTGATTTCGCTGTTAAACCAAGGTGGGGTTTTATTAGTGTTACTTCGCTTCTCACATAAAGGGACGAATGTGTTCTGCTGAGTGAGTAAATGATTTTTAAAGCTTAGCCAGGCGTCCTCTACATTACCGTCATCTGATAGTTGCATTTCTATTAGTTTTCGTCGGATTTCTACGGTTAGCTCTTTTGAAATCGGACACCTTTACTTTATTTTCAGTCACTGATGTTTGAGCTCTAATGTCGACGCGGAGAGAGAGAGAGAGAGAGAGAGAGAGAGAGAACGGTTTCAGAAGTTCAGTAATAACATCTACATTTTTAAAGAACTAATCCAATTATTATGGTTATATATGCTATGAGAGAGAGAGAGAGAGAGAGAGAGAGAGAGAGAGACCTAGCAACCACCCACCGACAGACAGCCATCAATAAACACTAAGGGTTAAGTACACACACACATTACCAGTAGTATTTACACCCGTAAGTTTATCGATAGACAAAATATAGATAGGTAGATGGAATGTCAACAGCTGTGAGAAGAGAAGAAAGGGAGGAAGGAGGGGAGGGAATGGAGAAATGTAAGGATGGAGAAGGGAAAGGGAGGAAGGAAGAAAGAAAAAAGAAGGAAGGGAGGGAAGGAAGAAAGAAAAAAGAAGGAAGGGAGGGAAGGAGGAAAGATTGTTATATAACCTAACAGATAGATAGATAGATAGATAAATAGACAGACAGGCAGATAGATATATAAACTTGTCCTCAGACTGTGACAAAATTCTATTAACTTGTCAATAGGTCTCTCTCTCTCTCTCTCTCTCTCTCTCTCTCTCTCTCTCTCTCTCTCTCTCTCTCTCTCTCTCTCTCTCTCTCTCTCTCTCTCTCTCTCTCTCTCTCGTTAGCATGTTGTTGTCGTGGGTAAAGGACATTTAACCTCTAACAGGGTTTCTCTCTCTCTCTCTCTCTCTCTCTCTCTCTCTCTCTCTCTCTCTCTCTCTCGAACACTTCTTCTAACCCTATTGCCACCTACTTTTCTCTTCCCCTTCTCCTCCTACTCCTCCTCCTCCTCTTCCTCTCCCTCTCCTCTCCTTGCCCTTTCTCACTTATTTATCTTCTCCTCCTCCTCCTCCTCCTTTTCTTTCCCTTCTCACCTATGTCCCTCTTTCTGTCTCCTCCTTTTCCACACTTTCCTCCTCCTCCTCCTCCTCCTCCTCCTCTTCTAACTCCCTTCCCTTCCCTTCCCCTCTTGTCTCCTCTCCTTCAATTCTCATATTCCTTCATCATCTCTTTCTCTTCCCTTCGCTTCTTTCCATTATCATATTATTTCCCCTTTTCTCCCTTTCCTTTTTCATTGACCCCTTTCTCGGCCTTTCTTTCTCTTCTCTTTCCTTCCCTTTTCTCCTACGTTCTCTTTTTTTTCCGTTCTTCTGTCTTTATCTCTCTTCGTCTCCTCTCCCTTCCTTCCCCCTTCCGTTCTTCTCCTCGTCTTTTCCGTTCTCTTCTCTCCTCTTTCTCCTACGCCTTGCTGTCTTTCTCTTCGTCTTCCTCGTCCTCCTCTCTCTCTCTCTCTCTCTCTCTCTCTCTCTCTCTCTCTCTCTCTCTCTCTCTCTCTCTCTCTCTCTCTCTCTCTCTCTCTCTCTCTCTCTCTCTCTCTCTCTCTCTCTCTCTCTCTCTCTCTCTCTCTCTCTCTCTCTCTCTCTCTCTCTCTCTCTCTCTCTCTCTCTCTCTCTCTCTCTCTCTCTCTCTCTCTCTCTCTCTCTCTCTCTCTCTCTCTCTCTCTTAAAAGAAAGAAGACTACTGAGTACTACAGGATATCTCTCTCTCTCTCTCTCTCTCTCTCTCTCTCTCTCTCTCTCTCTCTCTCTCTCTCTCTCTCTCTCTCTCTCTCTCTCTCTCTCTCTCTCTCTCTCTCTCTCTCTCTCTCTCTCTCGTTATATTTGATAGGGATAAGAAGTGAGTCTAGCCGTATCGTCTTGAAAGAGAAAATGGGAACACGTTAACAGCACCTACTACGTCACTTAGCGTTAACTATCTTCGTTTCGTGGTAACTGTGTTGGAGAAAAACAGGACGTGCAGTTTAGTAGGTCTTTTTGAAGCCCGTATTCGTAAGCACTTAGACTTTCAAGCTCACACATTTGATAAGGCTTTCGTAGGAGTTGTGGTAAGCATTTCCATGGATCAACTTTATGGCCCTTGGGGGTAGTGGGGGAGAAGAACAGTTAGTAGGGTCATTAAACTACCCCTGGAAATGACCCCCCACGACTCCTACGAAAGTCTTGTCAGATAATTGTGTGTGCTTGGGCGCCGAAATGTTTAAGACTGTGAGCCAACCTTTTCCTTATCTCTTACCGGCGAGTGTGTGCTTCGGGGAGGAAAGGTTCGGACGACGCTGTACTCTCGCTGCAATCCTTTGATCAGTCTTCCTCTCCGCGATCGTTAAAAGCTCATCACTCTCTTTCTTCGCTGTGGTCAAGACGGGGGGCGGGCGGCGGTTTGTAACGAAGAAGTTTCATGGCGGAGTAGGGAGATTGGTCGGGTCAGCGTGGGGGTAACGCAAAGGGTTTATCACGGCGAAGGCAGGCTTGGTTGGGTCAGCGTGGGCAGAGAGGCTTGTAACGGAGAGGATTTATCGCGGCGGAGGCAGGCTTGGTTGGGTCAGCGTGGGTGGAGAGGCTTGTAACGGAGAGGGTTTATCGCGGCGGAGGCAGGCTTGGTTGGGTCAGCGTGGGCGGGGAGGCTTGTAACGGAGAGGGTTTATTGCGGCGGAGGCAGGCTTGGTTGGGTCAGCGTGGGCGGAGAGGCTTGTAACGGAGAGGGTTTATCGCGGCGGAGGCAGGCTTGGTTGGGTCAGCGTGGGCGGAGAGGCTTGTAACGGAGAGGGTTTATTGCGGCGGAGGCAGGCTTGGTTGGGTCAGCGTGGGCGGAGAGGCTTGTAACGGAGAGGGTTTATTGCGGCGGAGGCAGGCTTGGTTGGGTCAGCGTGGGCGGAGAGGCTTGTAACGGAGAGGGTTTATCGCGGCGGAGGCAGGCTTGGTTGGGTCAGCGGAAACTGGACAGCACAGGGATGAGTTAGCGTGTAAATGCGAGTACAGCGAGGCCGCGGGGAAGGGGATGGTGGGAGGTGGAGGCAGGCATTGACCATGAACACAATGATAACAGACAGCGAGGGAAGCAACACTGCCGCGAGATAAACGGCGCAGTAGAAAGTCATTAAATTCATTCGGTGCAGCGTTTCATCCATTAATTACTTTGTTGTGGAAGCTGAATCCGTATAAACATTCACAGCGGACCTCTAGATTTCCTGTCCCCATTTGCCACGAGTTGCCTCCTTTAATATAAAAAAGAATAATTGATCCGTGAGAAAGAACACACCCCGGACATTTTTTTTTTTTTTTTTTTTTTACGTCTCCGCCTATTACGCCGGTAGGCTTGCTTGAGGGGCCTGGATGGTATTCGGCCCCAGCCCGTCATGGCGCAGGCAAGTGTTTATAGTGGTGCCATCTTCTCTTGGCTCATGCTGCCCCCCGGAACTCGTTCTTGATTCTTGGACGGTTTCCTCCAGAGTCCGGGTTGATGGGTGGTCTCAGGACAGCATGTGGGTAGTTTTAAGCCACTCGGCGGTGACTGAAAAATCCGAGGTGGTAGCGTGGGGATTCGAACTCGTGTCGTCCATCACGCGGTGAATGTTGGCCCAGCACGCTACCACTTCAGCCACCGCCTACCCATAAATATATATACCTAAACCCTTGTTCACGGGGGGTAGATTTACATCACTATTACATATTTATAGACACATAGGTCCGTGTTCTCAGGCGCTTTCGGCTTCCACATCAACTATTTCCCAAGACCACAAAGGAGTCGGGTTCTCATGACTATTATTTCACGTCCATGGTGCAGAAGGCTCCTCAGACGGTCACTAGGCTCGTAAAACTTCGAATGGAAATTCTAATTTAACTTCCACCAAACCCTTGTCAAACTACCGCCAGGCTCATAACACTACCCTTGGAAACACTA
>NC_066517.1:25527456-25532456 GCF_024679095.1 Eriocheir sinensis | reverse complement strand
ATCAAATGGCTACTCGCAGGCAGCAACTGGCCGAGTCCATCGACACCTTCCTCTTGTCTCTGAAGCAGCTGTCTAAACACTGTGACTACAAAGACGTGACTGCTGACACACTCAGGAAGCCATCAAAGATGCTTTCATCACTGGTCTCGCCTCTCCTGCCATCCGTCAACGTCTATTGGAGAGAAACTTTGTCCCTGAATGAGGCCGTACAACTTGCTCGAAGCCTCGACACTGCTCAACGCAACGCTGAAGGATACTCTTCACCTGTCACTCCAGGGAACGTGTCGGCTGCTCCTGCTCTTACCTCGGAGGCCTCTGTTAACACCACGGACACCGTAGCTGCTGCCTCCCAGTCTCAATCCTGTTTCTTCTGCGGTGGAAAGCGGCATCCTCGGTCTCGCTGCCTTGCTCGTGCTTCAGTGTGCCGTAAGTGTGGGAAGACGGGCCATTACGCCAGCGTCTGCAGGTCTGGCGACCCTGGACGATCGAAAAGACCTTACACCGCAGCCGCTGCTACTATGGAACCTCCTGGCTCTACCTCCCCGGTCCCTCCCTGTGGACACTGCGCCCTGCCACCAACTACTGCCGCCACTCCAGTATTAGCGTCTGTTACTACGCCGCGGAGCTCTACAATTCCTGTGAGTGTCAATGAACTGCAAGTGAACTCCCGTATTGACAGTGGAAGTACTATTAGTTTCATCCATCCACAAGTTGTGAAAAACTCAAATATTCCTGTGTACCCTTCAAAGACTGGTTTCACCCTTGCTTCTTCCCAAGTTTCTACTACCGGAGGACATTGCTTTGTCAACCTGAAAGTTAACGAGAGTCTGTATCCTCAATTCAAGTTGTCAGTTCTTCCCTAGTTGTTATAAAGTAATCTTGGGCAGAGACTTCAAGGGAAAACACCAGGCTGTGGAATTCACTTTGGATGGCTCTTTACCTAAACTAACTATATGTAACGTAGCATCAATGTCTATTGATCCTCCATCCCTCTAACCTGTCCCCTAATACAAAGCCAGTCTCCACATGTTCTCGTAAGTTCTCGAGGTCGGATGAAGAGTTTATTCATGAGGAAGTACAGTTTTTGTTACAAGAAGGTGTTGTAGAGAAGAGTCAGTCCCCTTTGAGAGCTCAAGTGCTAGTAACAAGCGATGAGAAACACAAGCGGCGCATGGTTGTTGATTACTCTCGTACCATAAACCGTTTCACGTCATTGGACGCTTACCCAATGCCTCGTATTCATGATTTAATTCACAAGATGGCTTAAGTATAAAATATTCAGCAAACTTGATCTGAAAAATGCTTACTATCAAGTTCCCTTACGAGAAACGGAGAAACAGTACACTGCTTTTGAGGCTGACGGACAGTTACTTCAATTTACCAGAGTTCCTTTCGGTCTGACAAACTCCGTTGCTGTATTTCAGAGAATCATGGACTCTATCATAGCTGACAACAAATTGCAAGCCACCTATGCTTACATTGATGATGCTATTGTATGCGGCGTAAGCAAGGAGGAACATGACCGGAACCTTCAGCGTTTCAAGGAGGTAGCCTCAAAGTACAACTTGACTTTGAACTTGGATAAGTGTCACTACGGCTTAAAAGAAATTACTTATCTCGGGTATTGCATCTCCTATAATTCTCTGCGCCCTGATCCAGATCGTATCAGACCCCTGATAGAAATGCCAGTTCCTAATGATTCACCCTCTCTAAAACGAGCGCTTGGCCTCTTCTCATACTATTCCATCTGGATACCTAACTATTCTAAGCGCATACAGCCTCTTCTGCTGTGCCAAAGTTTTCCACTCGGCTCTGAAGCTATTAAATGTTTCGAATCGCTAAAGAGAGACATTTGTAAGGCTTCAGTAGCTGCCTATGATGAAACTTTGCCACTCCAGATCGAGACTGACGCATCCTCTGTCTCCATAGCAGCCACTCTTTCCCAGCTTGGTCGGCCAGTAGCTTTCTTCTCCAGAACCCTGACCGGCTCTGAAAGACTTCAGCCTGCTGTGGAGAGAGAAGCCACTGCTATCATTGAAGCCGTACGTAAGTGGAGACTTTTTATTTTGGGCCGCAAATTCACTATTGTAACTGACCAACAAGCTGTATCCTTCATGTTTGACTCACGGCATTCCTCCAAAATTAAGAATGACAAAATATTAAGATGGCGTCTCGAGGTCTCTGAATACTTGTATGACATTAAGTACCGACCAGGTCCTCAAAACATCCCTTGCGACACTGTCTCGTGCATGCTCAGTTAATACTAACCCAGGCTCAGTCTCTCGAACAAGTACACGTGTCTGTGTCATCCTGGCGTCACAAGACTTTATCATTTTGTAAAAGTTAAGAATCTGGCTTTTTCTCTAGATGTAAGGAGGGTTTGTTCTCAATGCAGTATTTGTTCAGAGTTGAAACCTAGATTCTTTAAACCTCCAGTTAAGAACCTGATCCATGCAACGCAACCCTTTGACCGAATCTTTATTGATTTCGCTGGACCGAAACCTTCTACTACAAAGAATAAATACCTCCTGGTAATGATAGACGAGTACTCTAGATTCCCATTTGTGTTCCCATGCCCAGATATGTCTGCTCAAACTGTTAAAGCTTGCTTCCTTAAACTGTTCTCTATGTTCGGTTGTCCATCATCAGTTCATTAGGACAGAGGAACACAGTTCATGTCTCGAAGTCGCAGATTTTCTGTTGAGCCACGGTGTCGTCATGACACACTCCACTCCCTACCACCCCCAAGGTAACGGACAATGTGAAAGAGAGATTGGTACTATTTGGAAATTTGTACGCCTAGCACTCAGATCCTCCAAACTCCCCGAGTCTCAGTGGGAACTAGTTCTGGACAGAGTACTTCATTCCATTTGGTCCCTCCTTTGTACTGCCACCAATCAAACCCCTCATGAAAGGTTATTTTCTTTCCCTAGGAGATCGTTTAGTGGTTACTCCTTACCTTCCTGGCTTGCCACACCTGGACCTGTCCTGCTGCGGAAGTTTGTTCGTAATTCCAAATCGGATCCGTTAGTGGGAGAAGTTGATCTCGAGAGTGCTACACCACACTACGCTCACATTCGCCATCCGGATGGGAGAAGGTCTACCGTCTCTACGAGGGACATGGCTCCAACCCCTAAGGAACAGACAACCGTGCAAGAGAACATCAATGGGACAACACCCACTGAAGAGATTTCGACTCCAGAACAGACTTCTACCGATGACAGCGATGGAGGGGCAGCCACTCCTGACGCTTGTTACCCAGCCTCCGATGACACTAGACTTCCGGACACAAGAAAAAGCGACTCGCCCGAAACTTCCGAGGAAAGACCTGAACCACTAAGACGTTCAACAAGAGTCAGGAAAGCTCCGGATAGACTAGGCGTGTGATATGTACGTAGTTATTTGTAAGAGGGGGAGAATGTGGTGATTCTATAGTTTAAGTTGTCTGTATTTGTTGGGATTTTAGTGCTTGTTCGTTTTAGTGTTTCATATGTATCGTTCGGGATAGGTGATTCATATGTAATATGAATCGTATTATATGGTTTCGAAACTAACGTATCTAGTTTCTTCGTCGATGAAGCCAGTGCACTCGGGCTTCAGGTACTGTACGCACCTAGGGTTTTCTTGCCGAGTAAAGCCTAGAGAAAAGGGCATTTGAGGTGGTTTACTTATTCCCTCACGACAATCACACATGGATCTGTTAGTGTTTTGAATGTGGATTAGTAACTGTTGTGTTGCTGAATGGTAGACTTGCGATAGAGATTACATATACACACAGCTACACATGGATCTGTTAGTGTTTTGAAGGTGAATTAGTAACTGTTGTGTTGTTGAATGGTAGACTTGCGATAGAGATTACATATACCCACACATGGATCTGTTAGTGTTTTGAAGGTGAATTAGTAACTGTTGTGTTGTTGAATGATGAACTAAACTGAATTGAGGGATGAAAAGTACATTGACGCACGCTCACACAAGGATATCATAGCGTTTTGAAGGTGATGTATTAAGTACTGTATTGTTAGAGCAGACACAAATACATAGGTTGCTTCGAGTATCAGCGTAAAAACTAACACACACACACACACACACACACACACACACACACACACACATATGCAGCTCCAACCCCACCATACACCCGTACACACACATATATACATAGATATACATACATCCTCCTCCCCCTCCCCTTCCCCACCACACACCCATAGAGAGAGAAGTGAAGATAAATAGCCTGGGAGAAGCGTAATGACAGCAAGATAAAGCGGAGGATAATGGGCTTGTCCTACTAATAGATTACTGAAACTCAACCTCTGAAAGCAATTACCTATCGAGAGAGAGAGAGAGAGAGAGAGAGAGAGAGAGAGAGAGAAGCAGGAAATGGAAAACGGAAAAAAAATAATAGAAGTAGGCTAGGAAATGGGTATATTTCTCTCTCTCTCTCTCTCTCTCTCTCTCTCTCTCTCAAACAACTTGGAATGATGGACGTTACCGAAAATTTTTAGGTATTCGAAGGACTGAATCACAATCCCTCGAAGTCGTCTCTTTCCTGCCTTGAAGAGCTTGTCCAAACTTCCCCTGGAAATGACACCAACTCCAAGGGAAAGCGTGTCAGATGTGTGTGCCCGGCGCCGAAACCTTTGAGAACACAGGCTAAGGTTCTTTTTGGATGATTTCGTAATAGGCCGTTGAGAGGGTCCTTCCCACCCACTCAGCAAAATTTGATAGGAAGAGGAGGAGGAGGAAAAGGGAAGATGGAAAGAGAATTGAAAAGTAAAAGGAGAGGAGGAAAAGGAGAAAGTGGAAAGGAAATGGGAGAAGGAAAGGAAGGGAAATAAAGACGAGAGAGAGAGAGAGAGAGAGAGAGAGAGAGAGAGAGAGAGAGAGAGAGAGAGAGGCTGTGTGTGCGTCTGTGTGTGCGTCTGTGTGTGTGTGTGTGACGGGATGAAGTGGGGTTTGTTTTCCTTGATAAAAATCCCATTCTCTCTCTCTCTCTC
>NC_066517.1:25514956-25517456 GCF_024679095.1 Eriocheir sinensis | reverse complement strand
GATTATTGTGTGTGTGTGTGTGTGTGTGTGTGTGTGTTGTATGGTAAAATCTAATTCCTCCTCCTCTCCTCTCATTTTCTCTCCTCTCCTCCCCCTTCTCCTCCTCCATCTTCTGCTCGCCTCTAATCCTCCCGTCTTCCTACTCCTCCTTTCCTTCTTTTTCCTCCTCCTCCTCCTCCTCCTCGTGATCCACTTTTCCCTCATAACAAGAGCGAAGGCCAAACAGTGTGTTGTGATCCCCGCTGTCCGACACGTGTCCTTCCCACTAATGGTACTGGCGACCCCTTCAACACACACGCCCACGGTGTTTACAAAGTATTAGGGCCAGTTTTACAGTCCTGTACAGCAAGTTCGTAAGCTCCCCAAACAAACACAGAATACTACGAAAATTCCTTGTATTGTGTTTGCGATTGATATAAATAGGATTAAATTTTAGCAGACCACACGGAAGTCTCTTTAGTATCTGGTATTGAGAAGAAAAAACGGATCATTGTGGAAATTATAGCTTGGTTTGGGCGCTTACAATGACTCGTTGGACTGTCGAACTGGCCCTTAGACTTGGCACATAGATATTTTACGGCAATACAGAGAAGGCAAGGAAGAAAGAGGAAGAAAATGAATGAATGAAAGAAAAAAAAAGAGGATAGAAAAAATTAAAGCAAAAAGCAAAAAGAGAGAGAGAGAGAGAGAGAGAGAGAGAGAGAGAGAGAGAGAGAGAGAGAGAGAGAGAGAGAGAGAGAACGGGTACGTAAGAAAGCCACATCAACTGGGCATTGTGAGGCAGATGAAGGTACTTATAGATAGGAGAGAGAGAGAGAGAGAGAGAGAGAGAGAGAGAGAGAGAGAGAGAGAGAGAGAGAGAGAGAGAGTTTGGTGATATATCAGAACGGTAGGGAAGGAGGGAAGGAGAGAGGAGGCAATGTATCGAAATAGGAGTGATTGAGGAGGAGGAGGAGGAGGAGGAGGAGGAAGTAAAAAGAATGAGAGGAGGGAATGGAATGGAAGAAAAAGGAAATTAATGTTGGAGTAAAGGACGAGAAGTGTGGAGAGGAGGAGGAGGAGGAGGAAGAGGAGAAAGAATATAAGAAACATGGTAAGGCAGGCAACAGAAACTTGTGTTATTACGATTCTCTCTCTCTCTCTCTCTCTCTCTCTCTCTCTCTCTCTCTCTCACACCAGGAAGATGGGAGGAAGGAATGGAGAGAAGAGGGGAGGGAATGAGGAGTGAAGGAGGGAGGGAAGGTAAATCAGATAAAGATGGAAGAAAAAGGAAAGAAAAGTTTAGAATAAGTGCAGAAAGAGGAAGAGGAGGAGGAGGAGGAGGAGGAGGAACGAAGCATCTGCAAAGACCAGGAAAAAAGGAGGAAGGGAAGGATGTTTGAAAGATGAAAGAAGAAGGAGGAGGAGGAGGAGGAGGAGATGAAAGATGGAAGAAGGAGAAAGAGGAAGAGGAGGAGGAGGAGAAAGAAGAAAACTAAAAAATATTATAATTAGGAAGATAAGAGAAAAAGAGAGAACAAAAAAAGTAAAAAGAGGAGGAGGAGGAGGAGAAGGAGGAGATGAAAGATGGAAGAAGGAGAAAGAGGAAGAGGAGGAGGAGGAGAAAGAAGAAAACTAAAAAATATTATAATTAGGAAGATAAGAGAAAAAGAGAACAAAAAAAGTAAAAAGAGGAGAAGGAGAAGGAGGAGGAGGAGGAGGAGGAGGAGAAGGAGGAGGAATGCATAAAGAGATGCAACAAAAACGGGAGAATGTATTGACCAAGAAAATGAAGTGACAGGGAAGAAGAGGAGGAGGAAGAGGCAAAAGAGGAAGACCAGGAGGAGGAAGAGGAAGAGGCAAAAGAGGAAGACCAGGAGGAAAATGCAGTGACAGGAAAGAAGAGGAGGAGGAAGAGGGAGAGGAGGAGAATAAGGCGTGATTGAAAAAGAATGTATTGACTAAGAAAATTAAGAGAGAGAAGAAGGAGAAGGAGATGGAGGAGAAAACAAGAAGGAAAAAAAAAATGAAAATGAGGAGGCGAAGGAGGAGAGGAGGAGACAGAAGAAGAAGAAAAGAAGAAAGAAAGGAAAACTGTAAAGAAAGGATGGAATGAAAGCAGCCCAGCGGGAGGAAAGTAGGTTAACGGAGAGAGAGAGAGAGAGAGAGAGAGAGAGAGAGAGAGAGAGAGAGAGAGAGAGAGAGAGAGAGAGGGGGGATATCATTCAAGCCAGATCTCCATAGTATATATAACCAATTTATTTTTCATATAGTTTTCTTTGTGTGTGTGTGTGTGTGTGTGTGTGTGTGTGTGTGTGTTTATCTCTGCCTCTATTTTCATCTCTGTCTCTCTCTCTTTTTTTTTTTTTTTTTCTAAATGAAAAAAAAGGAATCACGAAACACGCAAAGAAATTACATTGATTGGTCAGTACACACACACACACACACACACACACACACACACACACATTAACACACGCATATTGATCTCTCTCTCTCTCTCTCTCTCTCTCTCTCTCTC